>NC_081348.1:43178366-43222198 GCF_029784015.1 Lycium ferocissimum
TAATCACATAATTTCTTTCATTTTTAATTTCGTGTCTGAACATTTTTACGACGTAGTTCCTAGGCTGGCATTCACGTCTGACTATTCTTAGATTAAGTTCCAACTTAGTGCACAAACTACTTGTCATTAATATGACCAAAAAACATATATCTGGTATATATGTTCTCAAAATAAATAAAAAGGAATCTCCTTAATTATTTTTTTTTGGATTCAAGACACACAGATAGATATCTTTGTATTTATGCAATTGATCAATTTTTCGCCTGTTCTTGTGTTGAAGCAACTCATCAATCTCTATATTGAAGAGTCCAACATAACTTGATTATGTTAGTTGATATAAAACCCTTTTCTTCATTCAAACTACCAGTAAACAAATTGTTGCAAAGTAACAGCCTTCATTTTCAAATTCAAGTTGCCATCGGCTTTTATTGAATTTTCAACAATTATATCGCTCCATTTTAAGCTCTAAAAAATATATTTTTGTATCGATCACACTAACCTTGCCCCATTAATTACAACTTGCAAATAAACAACAGGAAGATAAAGATAAATTAATGTTGAGTAAGGCGGTATAGAGATCCCAAACTACAGTAGCTTGCAATATTATAATAGATTTTTTTCATGAAAAAGTGAAAAGGAATTGAGATGCTAATGTCACAGGGGAGATACCATTCAGATTCGGATTCACTGTGAATTTTTACAGTGATTATAAATTAATATACAATAGTATATAATTGAGTTCCTAATCAAATATAGTATATATTAATGAGTTTCCTAATACATATATAAATTTATATATAAATTTAAGTATACAGTAAATTTTTACTGTGAACTTATAAATTATACAGTAAATTCGCCCTCTATATCTTCTGTTTTAAAAAGGCAATAGTGTGGAAAACCTTATATCCAGCAACTAGCATCAAACTCTTTTAATCATAACCAATTTATTAGTCCCTCACAGACAATTATTAAAAGAGTAAACTTAGGGTTAGGGTGGAATTCACACGTAAGTACAAATGTTAATATACAATGAGGCTAAATATGACATAATCAAATGGAAGAATGGAATGAAAGCGACATATAATGATAATAAACGCTTTGGAACAGCGAGTGAAGTTGGACCATGTGCTATTGTCATTACTCAAGTGGATTAATGTACTTTTACATCCTTTTCGATGACGCATCAACCTTATTTTATGCATGTTAATTGGTATTTTTAATTGAATGTTTTACTATTTCAATGTTATCTCTAATATATAATGTCCATGCGACATTATTAGAGTGTTTATATGTAACTTTCACATAGGTAATTAAGTGTAGTACGAATAACTCATGGTTAAGCATGTGAATACCTATAGAAAAAAGCATAACAAAAAAGATTTTTCGTATGTCTTTTTCTATAAATAAATAAATAAATGTAGATCGTATGATGGAACAAATTCTTAGCAAAAGATAGGAATCATTTGCAAATTCAACAGGTTAATTATGACCCTTTAAATCTCTTCATTAACAAATAATTCTCGATGTGTATAACACTAAGTCAAAGGGATATTGAGATCTCATAGATTTATATCTGAATTAAGGTTAATCAAAAGAAAAACAGGTGAAGAACCGAACATTTTTTCTTCAGTTGTCATTTATTTTATTCACAAAGAACTTGATTGTGAACATTATAATATGAGAATTATATATTACCATAATGAGATGACTTTTTTTTTTTTTGGTTTATGTTTGGTTTACTGGACTAAACACGAAACATAATACTATGGGATAAAAAAAAAAATCCAAAACAAATCGTTTTAAAAAAGCGTAAAAATCTTTTAGCTTCCAGAGCAAAAATATAGGTAATTTGACTACCTAAATATAATTAAATAAGCAGGTGAAATTTGATCATATAACGGCAATAGGGAAAATATGAAAAAATAAGGTTAATTAACTGGATTTATTTAAGTGAGCGATTTTTTTTTGCTCTAAAAAAAAGGCTAAGTGAACTTTTTTTTTTAATCTGGAGGGAGTAATAACATGTATTTGACTATAAATGTGTTTTTTTCTTTAAAAAAAATTAACCTAAAATTCTAGAGATGTTTTGTTTTAAAGAAGAGCAAATGTGTCATTTGGTATTTTATCACGTTACTACTATTCCTTATCCCGATAACCAAATGATCCCTAAAGGTGTTAATATTGAAAAGAGAAAAAGAATGAAAAAAGTGAGCGAGGCATAGGGCGATAAACATGACAAAGAATATTATAATGTTATATTTCACGTTCATAAAGGATGGTTAGGTCGTAGCAAAACCAAAGACCAATACGAATTAATTTAGATGAGATCAGCAAATAGGGTGTATTCAACTAATTCAGATGTGTAATAATTGCAGGGGTTTGTGGGGGGTTGTAATTGGTGTTGCTTCCTCATTAGCGGCAGGTTGTGGGGCCCTGTTGTATGTCGTCAGCACCAATTTATACTTAATTGTACTAATTCTATTATTATTAGTAATTATCAATTAAAAAAGCACTAAGCTACGGTGACGAAAGCCCTCCGTTTGATTCAGAATCCAAAGAGGAATCCAGTAACCACACAAACGAGGCTACCACCCAAACACACTTCTATTATTATATTATAAACAAAGTTTAGT
The DNA here is from genome assembly GCF_029784015.1 of Lycium ferocissimum. Lineage (NCBI taxonomy): Eukaryota > Viridiplantae > Streptophyta > Magnoliopsida > Solanales > Solanaceae > Lycium > Lycium ferocissimum. The sequence continues at coordinate 43,181,000 of NC_081348.1, forward strand.
TAGAATAAGGACAAATTAAAAGAGTAGTGAGCTGAGGGGACCAGCTACATTTAAGGCCAACTCCAAATTAATTTTTTCATGGGATGCGGCGAAGTGCTATGTTAGTTGTGTTGAGGCTGCCCTTTTACAGATTAGAGAGTCGCCTTATAGAAACCCAAGATCTGTAGGGAATAATAAATGACCCTGCTAAAGATTTTTAAAAAAAGACATAAAGATTCCAATTGAAATATATCGTCATCATTCAGGATTCACAATGGCCCTAATTTCATATCTTTTTAAGGTTGACACTTGACTGTACTGGCCATTTTACAACTTCATATATGCAACCATGTTCCCATATCTTTAAAGTACACCTTCGAAATTCTTTAAAATTACTAGTACTAGTTTTAAAAACAGAAAAACAGAAAGCTTGAAAGAAAGATAATAGACCTCCCTGGCAGCCAATAATTGTTCTACGCGTCTTAAGTTCAACACAACCGATTGTTAAGATAAATCATTACTAGGGAAATTAATTAAGCTCTCCAAAGCATTAGATATGAGCAAATTGAGAGTGCAAGCTAATAAATAGCAGCCGATGTACTTGAAGAAAAAGAAAAGCAGTACTTATGATGTAGCAATTGGTGGTTGGTTGACAAAAGATCATTTGTTATACCAGCCAAATTGAGGGGCCAAGTTTAGTATAGAGTTACTCCAACTCTTGGGGATGGAGGGGTTCATAATAAAGCAATTAGCTCTTGTATTTGATCAGTTAAAAACGTAGATTAGTGTTTGGAGAAAACACTTTGATTGGTGTAGCTGTAGCCACAAAGAGTCATGTATTGGAAATTGGAGGTTAAAGAGGGGCAAGAACGGGGTGCCGCATAAACACACACACACAGAGTCAGTCCCTCAGAGATGGGAAAGGTGCCGCCTTTCTCGTAACACACTCCTGCCGCATATGTTTTTTTCTGTTTCCAATGCCTGAGAATTGAGATGAGCTTCTTAATTTTATTTCTTTCTAAAGTATCAAATATTTCTCATATTTTCATATGAATATGAGAAATTTCCTACAAGTTTACTAGGTGATGACTACAGTTTTATATAAGTGTGAGAATTTTGGTCGTGTCTGCTGATCAAGCAAAGTGCTTGCTGGTTGGGAACACGTCTCCCTAACTTCCCTTATACTATACATCAAGTAAAAGACCCTTTACGAACATTCCCCGAAATTTCACAATAACATTAGCCAAACACAACAATATTCAAAAATAAAAATGTAGTATATAGATCTCAGTAGCTGGCATCTGGATCCAGTACTCTATTAGAATCTTACTTTATCTTTAAATTAAGAGATGCAGCTGACAAAGTCAGTCTTCCATGAGCAAACTCCAATAGGTTGTTAGCAACTTAAGATAAGAGAGCAAATTACGTTTTTCTTATATATAGTTTACAGTTTTGTTTTTCCTTTTTCAATAGACATATAGTATATTGTAACTTTCCAAAAGATCGTGCGACTGGGGGACGTAATTGTAACTGTTGGGATGTATACTATTAATCATGTGTTTGGATATAGTATTTATTATAAAACAATTATTTATTTATTGTTTAATAAAGAATTAAATAGATCGTATCTTGAAAGATGCGTGTCTTACTTATATAATAGATGATTTAGTGTATAGAGTTTAGCTTATACACGGAAAATTAAATCGTCGGTTCTTATAAATATAAATTTATGTTCACAATCTAAGATGAAAATTGGACAAAGTCATTGGTATGATTGTAGCACAAGATTAATATAATGTATCTTCATTATGAGAACGGTATAGTTAAAATTTTGTCTTAGTACATTTTATGTATTGAACGGACCAAGTAGAGATAAGTGTTTTTGTACTGAATATATAAAACAAATTCTCTAGTTCATTAAATATTCTTATACTCTTAATCTTGATATAATTATTATGATCAATGTGATTTGTTCATTATTTTGATTTATTAAAAAGTACGATTCAATTGTGGGTCTATGTATTAATAAATTGGATATTGGCAAATTACCTTTGTGAAATAATAATTAGTTGATAGAATCCATGTCTCGACTTTGAGATTGATGATACCCTTTATGGATCTTTATAAGCCTCGTGTAAAACCTGTAGGTGGATTTCGTATCCGTCGCATGATGTAAGTTATGCGAAATATAAAGGATTCAATTAGTCAATGAATTAAATTGTCGGTAATTTAATTTAATTAATTATTATCATGTAATCTTAACATGGGGAGTTAAATAAGTTTTAATGTATGATTTTGAAATTGAACTGAGGAGTGCAGTTACGATTTTTTAGTGGAATAATTCTTAATTTATTATGGTAGGATTAATATTGAATTAATTCCATAATAGGAAGCCTCGTTAATTAAATTATGTGGTCATAAAGACCCAACAGGTTTTGGAAAAGGGTAAAAACCCTAAACCTGTAGTTATAAAATACGGGGTCTTATTCCATAAGGAGGCTGAGGGTTTTTAGAAGTTTCTTCAACTTTTATGAAAATTCGCCACAAATTTCGCAAATTTTGGTTAATCGGGTTACAATGACATGGAAGCAAGGATAGTTTACGTAGACGCTTTTCTTCGTGTTGAGTTCGATTTGGTACCAAGTGTCACGCTTGAAGATAAGTATCAATTTTATGTTTGATTAATATCTAGATTATGTGTTGTCTCTATTACATACAAGCTTACGATCATTATTTCTTATTGCGTATCTGTATTCCATCAGTAACAACTTAGTTTTAGTAATATACCTGATCTATACATATTCAACCCTCTTTGGGTGCATTTTATGACGCTTATCTTATAATATCTGATATCAACTCTCTTGTCCTACCAATGATATATAATTTTCTTATTTTTGTAAGCTAATCGTGATCGCATTATATTTCATCTTTTAGTTTCTAGTAAAAGATTGCAACTTAATTGTATGTACGGTAGAATTCGGGGTGAATGTTGGGGCCAAGTGAGAAAATACTTAGATGCACCGATGTTTTTATTAAACCGTGTAACTTTATTATAGTTAAATAAATTATAATTGTGAGAATGCACATGTTTAAGTGCATGTCATGCATTTTATTTATCTGGTGTAAATACCCTGTACGAGTAAGTATTTACCCAGCCAAATGAGTGTTTTTTTCTTCATAGAACCATGGAATAATAGGAATACATACTTGTTGATGGAAAAAAGGAAAAAAGGAGGAATACATGTTGGTCCTTAAGAAAAGAGTAGAATAGGTCCCAATCTCGTATACTACTTTGAAGTTGATATTTTATGGGTACAACTTAAAATGGACTACTACTACTACAACTATATATGACAGAAAAGGTATATACGAAATACTTCCTCTGTTCACTTTTACTTGTTCAATATTCTAAAAATAAATTTTCATTTTTACTCGTCAGTTTTAGCATATCAAGACAAGACAATTTATTTTTTCATGTTTTACCCATAGTATTAATTACTCACTTCAAATCATTTTTCAAATCCAATAAAAATATGAATCAATTAATATGGGTACATCGGTAAATTATGTACTCCATTTATTATTTTTTAAATAGCATGAAAAGTTTAAAGTGGACAAGTAAAAGTGAACGGAGGTAGTGGATATTAGTAAAGTGCAACTTTGTTATTAATAACGCAAACTGCAAAGTGCAAAGTGAATTTTTTTTAAGAGGAATGCAAAATAAACTTGTTAACTCAACCAGTTGGTTTCAGGTATTGTCCACAGAATCCCCTGGTCAATGGATTCTTTCTCCTTTTTCATTTCTCTTTTGAATAATGAATATATATGGATTCATTCCGCACCAAGCAGTTTAGAATCTTTTTCCAAGGGCTCCACCCCTAAAATGGAGGACTCCCTTCCTGCCCGCCATTCATTCTATTTAAATTTATACATTTTTTCTGTGCTTGCTTATTAATTCCTTTTTGTAGACGGAGTTTGGATAAAGATTATAAGCTTCACTTTAATGAAAGCAAAAATTATTATTATTTTGTTCCGGCGTCGAATACCCACATTGGAGCCCGATTATTTCGGACTTGTGCTGACGTAGTTTTCTGGTTTTAGGAAGGACGTTTTATTACTGAAAAATCTCTATTTTCCCACTAATTTCCCATTGAAAAATGTATAGTGGCTATTTCCCACTGAATGTTGGTGGGTAAAAACTAAATTGTAGTATTTTCACACAGAAAAGTTATGAAGTTTCCTAGCGTTTTAATGGAAACATGTCAATGCGTTTTAAATGGTGGTGGTTGGTGGGAATGAAAAATCATTTTATAAAGACAAATTTACGGCAAAACCCTCTATTTACAGTAGTTGTATTTACTTTGCAAGCAAAAAATTCGGAAAAACCGGTCAAATCACCTTATGAGTTTTAAGTTTATTTACGTGTTAAGTAAACATTAAATTCTTTTATGTTAAAATCATCCAAAACTCATAAGTTTAATATATGCATAAAACATTCTACACTGGTTTACCCCTAATGTATTTAGTAAACGTCAGAATATTCTTTCCAAAATAAAATTTCTAACTCTCTTTGTATTTTATTTTCGTCATTCGTCCCTTTTCACATTTTCGTTATTCGTTCCTTTTCATGTACAATTTGTAAATAACTTTACGAATACTTATGTTATCCTAATAAAAAAGTACACTTTTTTCCAAATCATTTATTATCAATTTCAGCACTTCTCTATTCAGATAAGTAAATATTTATTTATAATGCAGCTTCAGCACCTATATGCAGATATATTTAATCAACCAACTCAAACACACACTGACTCTCCTAAATAAGGAGGTGAAGTTATATAAATTCTTGAATTCTCTGATATATAAGCAAAACTTTTAGTGTAGGTTAAAATCCTGATATGACATTCTTGTATTGCGTATATTCGCTCATACTGTCACTGATTAAATAACATTTGCCAGGTGAGAGAAAGAAAATAATAGGAGATGACGTTTCCTATCAGTATTAGGTAAAGGACGGAAGCATCCAAAAAAAAAAAATTAAAAAGAAAACGATTTAAATAACAGCTTTAAACTATCTTGTCTTTTTTTCCTTCTATGACAAGGTTTTTTGTAGCGTCATCTTGTTCTCTCTTTTTTCAGAATCTTTAAAAGTTACTACAGCAGTAGAATCAACACCAACGGCAAGTACCATTTAGAATTGGAATATCAAAGGGGCCACGAAAATGAAATATATAGGAATGGAGGTAGAGTTAGAATTTTAATTTTATTAATTCTAAATTGTAGAACTGCGACTTTAGATATTAATAATTGTGTTTTAAATATAATATTTATATATATTTAATAAATTTCTTAACGTAAATATACTGTTTGATCAAAAGCTACGATGTTTGGCCGAATCCATATCCGGCTTTTAACTCCGCCATGTATATGAAGTGGAGGCGTAGAGCGCATTAAAGGTTATTTTCCTTTAAGCGAGTGTGCATCTTATTCTATTCTTAAAGTTAGCTAACGTCAGCTACTAAGCAGTTCATATAGGGGTGAGCACCTTTATTCATTTTCCACATAACTGTGTCCCATTTTCTTCTTTCTTGTAGTGCTCTATTCTCCTCTCCAGCCTACAAATTTTTGTGGATGTAATATAATGGGGTTCTCAATTCCAACAAATTAAACCAAAGCCACCCCTTTTCAGTTTTCACATATCTGTGAAGTGACTTTACCAAGTTCTTGTTTATGCTTTCTTTGTTCAGTTCATGAAATCCCATATAGCCAGCCAGACATGCCAGCTTAATTAAAGACTATATACCTCCCCTTTCAAGAATCTTTCTCAAAGTGAGTTGCTTTTTTCCTACTTTTGTTCTCTCTTTTCTCATTCCATGTAACTGCTGCTCTTTTCTTTCTTTTGATGTCGTTGAAATTAATGAGGACTCTCCAGGCATGTTGAGTAACTTTTTATATTAACTGCAGTGTGATTCTTTGTTGGCTTATAAGCTTTGCTTATTCTCTGTTAGCTTTTCTTTCCTGTCATTAGAGTAACTCCACAAAGTCTTATGACTTTGGATTTGGAACGTTTAGATCAACAACAAATATATATTCAACTTTTACTATTTCTGACCCTTAGATCCATAGTCCATCCCTCTTTTGTATCAAAGGTTGCAGCTTTATGTGTTGTTTGATAAGCATCTTGGGTATGTAGTGTAGTGTATAGACTGCTGATGCATGGAAATGTATGGCTAGTTTGTGCTCTGAAATACATATTGTGATTGCAGCTGCAAACGAAAACTTTAACTGATGATGTTTGTGGAACCCGGGCTGATTGGGTTTTGGAAGACCAAAGAAAGGAATCCTTCATGGAAGTTCCTCTTCTTGTTTTTCATATTTAGGCTCCTTTTGTGTTCTGGCTCGTGATGTGTTTGCCTCTTGGATGATTGTATTAGGCTTCTTCTTTATGGGATGGGAGATTGATCAGGCTATTTCAGTATGGAAGATGGTGCCTTTACGCTAAACGACATGTTCGCAAAGCTCTCTGACAACAACACTACTAGTACTGATTTTAGTGAATTCCTCTCCGACGGATTCTGGCTAGAGACTACTGATCAGGGATCCAACTTCTGTCAGCACCAGCCTGTTCCTTTTACTACTTCCTCTTTTCCTTCTCAGCCCCTTTTATTTTCTACCGTAGATACTAACGTCTTAGGCCATTCCATTCCAAGCACAAATCAAGTAACTTTGCAAGAAGAAACACAAAAAGATAAGACAGTTGACAATTTGTTTGCCCAAATGGATGAATTTTCTGCAGCTAGAAGAGAACACACAGAAACTTCCTCTCCTCCAGATTCTCCAGGCACTCAAATGAATAGGATGTTATGGATCGGACCAAACAGTCGCAGAAACCTAAATCCTACTTTATCAGTAAAAATGAGATTGGTGCAGGCCATTGAATACCTAAAAAATTCAACAAGGGATAAAGATGTCCTCATTCAGATATGGGTGCCTGTCAAGAGAGGAGGCAAACATGTACTTATTACTAATAATCAGCCATACTTCCTCAACCCAAACTCCCAGAGTCTATTTCAGTACAGATGTGTCTCCAAAAATTACCAATTTGCTGCTGAGAAGGATTCAAAGGAATTGGTTGGGATGCCTGGACGCGTGTTCTTGAAGAAGCTGCCAGAGTGGACTCCTGATGTTCGTTTCTTCAAACGGGAGGAGTATCCACGAGTTAATTATGCTCATCAGCATAATGTTAGGGGGTCCATTGCAGTTCCTGTTTTTGAAAGTGGGAGTGGAACTTGCTTGGGTGTTGTCGAGATTGTCACTACTACTCAGAAAACTAACTATCACCCCGAGATTGAAGATGTCTGCAAAGCTCTTGAGGTACTTCTTAATTGCTCATTTTGTCTTTAGTATGTCTTAAACTTAATGTCCTTTCTCAGAATAGTTAAGAGTAGCACTATTAGGTGAGACTCCATGGAGTCATTCGAGAGGGTATTGGGGGAGGAGGGCACTTCAGTTGGAATTAGTATATTCGAGGAAATCAACATGCTAAATGTCCAATTTCTTGAGTATTAGTATATCTGCAATATCTTTCAACTGTTTGTCATTTCTCCTTGGCCAAGACTGTGATAGAAGAAAATTAAATGCCATAATGGTTCTAGTGCCCGCAAATTTTAGCTCATCATCATTGAGGTTTCATGTGACACTTTTACTTGTAAAGGAACTGTAATAGTCAAACACTTCTTCGCTACTTTATCAGTATTCATCTGTTCTACTGATTGAGGGAAGAAATTAACCTTCTTTTGAGTTCCAAGAATAAATGGAAATCTTTTTACATTGTTGGTTTTTTAAAAGATGGTCCAGCAAAAAGGTTGAAAATAGTGATTGAAAAACGTCTCTTAATCATTTTACATAAGCATAGCGGGTTTTAAATAGCCAACTTAAAACAGAAAATCTGCATATTTTAAAATTCAAAAACCTAAAATATCTCAACTAATCTTATCTAATTAAATTTGAATTTAAACAAAGACTCCTCCTAAAGATAAACTACTTTTTGTTCCGATAAATCAGCGGTAACAACAGTGCCGGCTGAAGGGGTAGGCCACTAAGGCCTTTTCTTTCCATTTTCTAATAATAGTATGTGCATATATTGTCATTTTTTCTTTAGAGAAATGTTGAATACTATGTCATAGCATAGCAATTACAAAAACATATAAAAAAAGGCAAGAGAACTTTTGGAAAGTAATGTATTTATTGTCAAAAAAAATTGGGTAATAGAAATAACAAATTTAGATCCTTGTATACCTCTGAATATAAATCTTGTTAAGTCATTTACATTTGATAATGGAGTAAATGATTCAAATTATGTTTCTCCTTTTTATCGTCTTACAAGAAAAATTGTAGTCTTACTTTTTTCCCTTTCGTCCAAACAATACATTTTTGTGTGCAAGTGTGTATGTGTGAGGCTAAGTTACTCAGATTGAGGTGCGGGTGTCCGATACGGGTGCGGATCCAGATGTCGGAAATCTAAATTTTAAGATTCGGGGATACGGATCCAGTTATGGATATGGGTGCGGAGATTCGGCTAAAAAAATTTAAATATCTAAAAATAGAGTTATAAAACCTAAATTATGGAATATTATGTGGAAAACTTGAGGAAAAAATATTGATCAAGAGGAGAATCCCTGAAGGAGATAAAAGGAAACAGAGTGACATAGAAATTTTTATATATAAGGTATTCCATTTTCTTCAATGTCACCTTAGCTTTAGTTTTGATTAAAGAAATCGTTGAATACGTCGTAATTTCTACGTCGATTTTGGTCAAAGTATCCAATATCTGTTGACCAAATCGGGTACGGATCCCACACCCACACCCACACCCATGTCGTGTCGACACGGGTGCGGCACCGAAAGTGAAGAGTCCGAGTAACATAGGTGTGAGGGCGCATTTACACGATTTTTTTTAAAAAAAAAAAAAAAAAAACAATAAGGCCTAATAATATAGTTTGGCTTTAGGCCACCAAATTTGCTGAGCCGCCCCTGAGTAACAGAAGCAATTTTCAACATATATGTATGGAATCTGAAGATGTGTTGTTGAAGTAGGAAGTTCTATGTTTCTCTTTCTTCCCCGTGTTTTCGTTAAGTTACCAACAAAAGGGCCTCTAACATCTGCTACTCATTTTGAGCTACTACGATTCTCTGCTTTGAGAACGAACCATTTCCCTGTGATTTACAGAAGCTTTCTTTTTTGTCCTTGTAGGCTGTTAATCTAAGAAGTTCTGGTATCTCGAATCCTGCCAAAGTCAAGGTAGATCCTGAAATTAGTCATTCACTTTCTCATTAGGAGCTTCATATTCACTTTCTAATATCGTAGTTATGATTCTATCTCAGGACTGCAATGAGTCTTACCTAGCTGCCTTGGCGGAAATTCAATATATTTTGACATGTGTGTGCGATACACACAAGTTGCCGTTGGCTCAGACTTGGGCCCCATGCATACAACAAGGTAAAGGTGGGTGCCTGCAATCCGATGAGAACGAGAACTTTGCTTCTTGTGTTTCCACAGTTGACTCAGCTTGCTATGTGCCCGATCCACAAGTGGTGCCTTTTCATGCTGCATGTTCTGAACATCACTTGCTTAAAGGTGAAGGAGTTGCTGGTGGAGCATTCAATACAAACCAACCATGTTTTGCTACAGATATTACAGCCTTTAGCAAGGCAGAATACCCATTGTCACACGACGCCAGGATGTTTGGATTATGTTCTGCTGTAGCAATACGACTTCGAAGTATATACACAGGGTCGGCTGACTTTGTTTTGGAGTTTTTCCTGCCACTTGATTGCAAAAATACTGAAGACCAAAAACAAATGTTAAATTCACTATCTTCTGTTATACAACAAAGTTGCCGAAGCTTACGTGTTGTCACGGATCAGGAATTACAGGAGGAAAAAGAACTCCTACAACGTGAAAAGGTCGGCCTTGGATCTCATGAAGAAGAATCAAGAAAACCAGTTTCTCCTGCTGATCAAGATGCTTCTTCATGGCTTTCTGAAATGATGGATGCCCAAAGAAAGGGTAAAGGAGCTGCTGTTTCAGAACATGACAAGGATGAGCAAGAAGAAAATTTTAAGGTCACGGCAACCCCATGGGATTACACTCAGAGGGAGTCCATTCATGCATCTACATTCTCAGAGCCAAACCAGATACAGGAAAATTTTGGACCCAAAGGAGGTTCCTTAGATTTTTCTTCTGGTACAGGATCTCATTCCTCAGGTGCCAAGAGAGCAGGTGAAAGAAGACGGTCAAAAACCGAGAAGAGCATCAGTTTGCAGGTACTCAGGCAGTACTTTGCTGGGAGCCTGAAAGATGCTGCCAAAAGTATTGGAGGTAGGATACCTTGCCTAAACTATTATCTGGAGTCCCCCACTCAATACTGAAAGTTTTGAATTTTAAAAAAAATAAAGCATTGTTATTTCACAACACTGTACCGACTTTGTCTGTGATGACTATTGTGAATTTGGAACTTTAGAAATATGCAATATTCTGCCTTTCATGGCATTATGGTCCCGTTGCGCAACTGTTAAAATGATGCATTGGAAATGCATAGACATTTTCAGTTCTCAGGAAAAGTCCTGGAACTGCTTTTAGCTAAGATGAATCCATGGTCCAGAGTATTTTTTTCAGACCAATTTTTTGTATAATCTTGTTTAATCTCTATTTTCCAGTTTGGAATCTTTTGGACATGCTCATGGGATCCGTCTAGTTTTTCAGCTTTTGCAGAGTTATTATCTTGTGATATTTATTACTCCTGTCAGTTTTAGATTATTTCCATATTTGTTCTTCTTACAAGTTTGTGCACCCATACTAAAGGTAATGCATTTTTTTTTGGTTTATGAAGTCCTATACTTTACCTAAAAGTCTCGAATTTGGGTCTCCCCCCTCATTGTCTTGAGCACTATCATCTCTGCCATCTGATCTCATCATTGATTACTTATCGATTTCTTCCAACTTGCAGTTTGCCCTACAACTTTGAAAAGGATATGCAGGCAACATGGAATCACCAGGTGGCCTTCTCGCAAGATCAAGAAAGTTGGCCATTCGTTACAGAAACTTCAACTTGTGATAGATTCAGTCCATGGTGCGGAGGGTGCAATTAAACTCAGTTCTTTCTACACCAACTTCCCAGAACTTAGCTCTCCGAATAATCCAGGGACTAGCAACTTCTCTGCTTCTAAGTACGATGATTATCCGCAGCAAGTAAATACTCAACCTGATGTCAGCCCCGTGACCACCACTTCCAAGTCAACTTCTTCATCTGGCAGTCATAACTCCAGCTCAAGTTTGTTCTGTTCCACTGGTTCAAAGCATTTATACCCTTTTACAAATGTCTTTTCCACCACAACGGAGGAACATCCTGGAGGAATGCTAAAGAGAGCGCATACAGAAGAAGAATTGCATGACATAGGTCAAGAAGAAACCAAGCTTCTCGTCAGATCACAAAGTCAAAAGATTCAAAGCAATCATAATTCTTTGGAACCTCTGTATCCTTTGCCAACGAGTAATAATCAGGTTTTTCGGGATTCAGGTATATTTAAAGTAAAAGCAATTTTTGGGAAGGAAAAGATCCGTTTCAGCCTGCCATCACACTGGGGTTTTGGAGATGTTCAGCACGAGGTCCTGAGGCGTTTCAATGTAGAAGATGTTGGAAAAATCGACCTAAAATATTTGGATGATGACGACGAATGGGTGCTTCTGACATGTGATGCTGATCTTGAGGAATGTATAGATATACATAAATTATCTAAAAGGAGAACAATTAAAGTCTCCCTCCACCATACTTACCATCCCAATCTTGGAAGTTCATTTGGGAGCAGTGGTCCAGCCTAAGCTACATTTGCTGGTCAGGTTTATTTGATACGAAGCTAGCAGCTTGCGGAGGATCTTGGCAGTGGCATGTAAGTAGAAAGAACGGCTTGTTTCACTTTCTTTCTTAGTGTTAATGATTGATGCATACAAAAGGTGGGGATGGCAGATCAATGGTCAATGTGCCACCATATGTCCCCTATATGCAGTTATTTGACATTCGTGTTGATTGCACACTGCATACCCATTGTATCAATTTTTTTTTTACTCAATGGGAATGTAATATAGAAAATACAACTAATTAATTAAGCATCAAGTGATATGGACGTTCAGTTATGCTGATTGTGCACATTGACATGGTTCTCTTTGTGGGAGAGGAGGAATTGTCTTCCGTAGTCATTTCACATTCTCCAGCTACAAAGTATACAGCATTAAATGTTTTGGGTGATGAAACCAATTATATACCCTCTACCCCTTCCACATTATTTTGCTTTTCAGTGACCACTTTTTGGTGTCTAAGTATGTACTTTATCTAAGTTCTAATCCTATGTAGTTATTGCATTTAGTTCCAGGGGCCTAGAAAAACTGATTTAATAGTTATGTATCTTTCTGATTTTACGAAAAAGAAATTACGAGGAATTGAGTTTTAGAGTGGTTTTTTGCTCTGACAGAAAAGATCGGCAAGCTGCTTTTAGGACATAATATTATGATGGTTCGATTAGTTAATTTTTATAAGACTACTTCGTTATAACAACAAAATCAATTGCTTCTACTTACAAGTTACACCTAAGACATCTCGGTGATATGAGGTAACATCACTTGATAAATGTTGCAACCTCGTCTCCCTCCTAGCTGCTAGCAATTATACTATTGTCTTGGCAAAACTTAGACCAATTGTCTTCGTAACTTGCTGGATTGTATAGAGAATCCGAGCATGTAACTTTTTCAAGAAAATGAACACAATTTTGGAACTATCAAAAAAGAAAAGAAAATATTGAACTCTAGTGACCATGTTCATCTCTCATTTTCAATTGTCTTGTGCATTAGCCTTTTGATGAATCACCTCATACGCGTCCAGGTCATATATCTTCCCCTCTTTGTCACCTCCAAGCAGCCATTGAGCCCCTTTTAACCTATCATGAAATATAACTCCCAAGCCAATGCAAGTTACTACCATTAGATTGGCAAAAGGTTCCCTCACACGTGCCCCCTAACCCCACAAGATTTACGGGTAGGCAAAAGAGGCATATAATGGCTCTAAGACATCATGGCCCCAATACGAAACCTACAAATCCCAAACCTCATCCCTCAGCGTCCACTATGACAAATGGAGGATTCCTTTCCTCATTCTGGGATTCTGCCCTCCTTTCTTTCGAGAAGCTTCCACCGCAACTATCTAGAGTTTCAGCTCCCAATTTTGCGGCTTCCTAGCAGCAGAAGAAAGATAGCTCTTTAGCTGTGGAAAGGTGTCGCCTTTACTTGAAAAGAAAAGAATCCCCTATCCGCAGGTTATGTCAATTTTCATGCATGAATGCAGTTGCTGAATGGCAAACTGCAATTCATCAGACAAAGAGTGGTGTTTATCTCCTGCAAGAAACCTGCAGCCCTTGCCATTTACATGCACTAAGCTATAGCCAGCTATAACCTTGACACCTTCCTCCTCAGCCAGCATTCTCATGTTAGTGGCATCAACCCATGAATGACCTGATGCATACATATTTGATGCAAGCAGATAGCCAGCTGAGCTTGATGGCTCGAGTTCAAGTACTTGAGGGAGGGCACTGGCACCAAACTCATAGTTTTCATAGTTCCTACAAGCACTCAGGAGCGCTCCCCATGCACTTGCACCAGGCTTTAGTTCAACACGTAGCTTCCCTATCAAATTCATCGCACTATCAACCTTTCCGGCCCGAGCTAACAAATCTACAAGGCAAGAGTAATGTTCTAAGCCAGGTTCAACTTCATGATCCCAAATCAACTCCTCAAAAAGAGCGAGCCCTTCTTCTACCAGTCCCCCATGACTACAAGCGGATAAAAGAGACAGTGCAGTTACTTGGTTTGGCCTCAGACCACACATTTTCATCTCAGCAAGTAGGGCTAGAGCTTCATTTGGGAAGCCATTCATACCATACGCTGCGATAATGGCACTCCAGGTCACGACATTCTTGTGTGGAATCCGGTCAAACACTTTTCTGGAAGATCCAATAGAACCACATTTTGAGTACATATCTAAGATTGCAGTTCCAACTACCACATCATATGCTAATCCTCTTCGAATAGCAATGCCATGAGCCCACCTTGATCTTTTCAGATCTGCAGAAAGAGAGCAAGCTTCAAGAAGATTTAGCATGGTAACGGCATTGGGCCGTTCAGTGGTGTAACTCATCTCCCAGAAAACAGCAATTGCTTCATCAGGCATGCCACAGTGTGTGAAGCCGGCGATCATGGTGCTCCAAGTTACTGCATCTCGTGTTTTCATATTACTAAATTGACTCCATGCATAAGTTATGAGATTGCAACTTGCATATGCATCGATCAAAGAGTTTGTAACCAACTCATTCAACTCAAAACCTCGCCGGAGCATGCTAGAATGGATTAACTTGCATTGATAAGGGTCCAGGAAGGACTTACATAACTGAAGCATATTGACCAGAGTCACCTCATCAGAATCAACTCCAGCCTTCCGCATCGATTCAAATAAAGCAAGGGCCTCAGAGTGCTTCTCATTCTGCACAAGTCCAGACAACAAAGAGTTCCAGGACACAACATTCTTCTCATTAATTTCCCGAAAAACTCTCAATGAAGAATCAATGTCGTTGCATTTAGAATACAAGTCGATCAGAGAGTTCTGTACAAACAAATCACAACCCAGACCTCTTGTGATGACAAATCCGTGAATTGACTCGCCCATTCTAATGGCCCTCAATTTGCTGCAGGCTTTGAGTACACTTACCACCGATTGCCCGTCTGGTGTTATTCCAAAATCAATCATCCTTTGGAAAAACTCGAGAGCAACAGTCATTTCCTCGGCACTTTGGGCATAGCCAGCAACCATGACACTCCAAGAAATAACGTCTCTGTGAGGCATTTCATCAAAAAGGTTGTGGGCAAGCTGCATTCCAAATTCAGCATAGAAGTTGAGGAGCGAGTTTTGGATGGAAGTTATACTTGAATAGCCAGCACGAATGATAGAAGCATGAATCGTCTGTCCAACTTCAAAATCTCTAAGATTGCGACAAGTCTGAATGACAAGCACTAAGGTGGAGATGTTGGGTTCAAAACCTGCGGCCCAAGCTTGAGAAAAGAACCATAATCCGTGCCGAGAAGAAGCAGCTCGCTCTAAGTGTCCATGGATGATTACATTCCAGGAAACTGAATCTTTGTGGTCCATGTGGTTAAAAACAACAAGGGCAGAACCCAAATCTCCAGATTTAGCATACAAGTCCATCATAGAATTATTGACGGAAGTGAAAGCAAGGAATCCCTGCTTAATGAGAGAGGCATGGATAGAGTTGCCGTACTGCGTGGTGGAGAGGTTTAAACATGCTCTGACAAGGACGGGGAAAACTGTATGGTCTGTCAACTCAACTCCGGTCTTCTTTAGTTCACGGTAGTGGAGAAGAACATCTTGGGATTTGCCAAGACACAGTAATTCTCTTAACCTAGTAGTAGAGTTCCAAGGGACACGCATTTAGTTAGACAGAGGGGGGTTGATTTGAGGGTCCTCTCTTCCAATTCCAAATACAAAATGCAATATCATCAATGAAGTCCATATTTTACTATTAATGGTGTATAGTTTTCATGTACTTGGAAAATGCTTTGGGAAATAAGTAGTTAATGTTAAAGGTAAAACAGGAAAAATAAAATTGTTTTTCTTGTGATATTCTAAAGTGGATAAGTAAAAGTGTAAAATTTATTTTTAGTATAGTGGACAAATAAAAGTGAACGGAGGGAGTATACTACAACAGGTAACAACCATCCGAACAAGCTGTTATTAGACCGAATGGTTTAAATCACTTTTCATCCAAAATTTGAGGGTCTGTTAAGCTTCCCACTCAGGAATGTCTGTCAACGTGCACAATATGCATGATCCTTCTCAAGTTATAGCCATTAATTTGTTAGCTACGGAAAAACAAGTGCGCCCATCTGCAGCTATACAACATCATTTGGGTACTCTGTTCCTTGCTTATGCTCTCCCAAATTTTCTTGATACAGGAAAACTTCAAGAGTGACAAAAGTAAAGCCTTTTTCCTTTTTCCTATTGAGCTAGGAGTAAGAGAAACCGATTACAAGTAAAACTGCCTTGCGAAAACATGAATTTACTACTCACTGATGTTGCAAAGTTGAAGGTATGAATCATTGAACATTACATATCTAGACCAATACGATTTGTACTTGGAAATTGCAAGATCCAACCATGGTTTGTAATTTCCATTGTAGTGAACAACCGCCCCATTTCGTATTGCTGTTTTGTTCAGGGCAGGATCATAGCCAAGACCCAAGACATGCCAGCTCCGATCCAAAGGATAAGTCAAGTTATAGAAAGTTATCAACCCTGGAGGTAAGGTGCCAAGTTTCCAAAGTGTTCTATCTTCATTCTGCAATGGAAATAACAGTCAGCTGAAAGACTACACAAGGGTGAAGAATTTTACAAAAAAGGAAATGATTGTTCTCCTCTTAAAAAATTACTCCTGAATATCAAATGCATAACTCCCTCTGTCCCAATTTATGTGATACACTTTCCTTTTTAGTCCGTCCCAAAAAGAATGATACATTTCCTTATTTGGCAACAATTTAACTTTAAACTTTACCTTCTACGCTTAACGAGATGATTTATAACCACACAAATATCTTTGGCTTGTTTTAGACCGCAAGATTCAAAAGTCTTCCTTTATTTCTTAAACTCCGTGCTGAGTCAAACTATATCACATAAATTGGGACGGAGGGAGTACAACTTTTTGCAAGAGGGAAGCTTGCTATGGAAGAGCGACTCTTTAAGACTTGCCCTTTCCATGTTCAGAAGCAATTTTGGAAGAAAATCAACTAAATTTCCTCACTTCTGAAATCAAGAGGTCAATGGAATAGATGCATTCTAGACATGGCAGATTCTAGAGCAGGGTCTATAGACATGGTAGATCATAAAAAGAGTTTGCAAAATGCCTTTTAGTAGGCAACAATTCATTTTTCTAGAAGATTGCAATAAAGCTCAAAGGGAAATGAGCAATCATGCAAAGGGTATGCTTCTTTTCCTTTACGGAGTGAGGAGACCCTGGGAATAACAAGGGCTTTAACCTAATATGAATATACAATATGATGTTTTTCCAGAATTAGAAAGAGAGTTTGAAAATTATAGGTAAATAAGTGATAAATAGATAAGCTACATGGTCTGGGTGACAAATTGGTTTAGCTCGTATCATTAATGTACCATTTCATCACCTCTACTCAAAACCTATAGAAGTCATTATACTGCCCAGGAGACATCATTGATCTCATACAGCCTTCTTTTCTTCCATTCTATATTGTTATCCTCCTTCTAATTTCCCATTACTCTATTATCTGGGACCCACCATCATTCTGAAGGCTACAGTGCTACACAATGAATTTGCACAAAGTCAAATTCTATCTCCACTTCTGAACCCACTTACTCAAATGTAGTGAAACTTCAACTAGTATCTTAATAATCATGCCTGAGACACCAATACCGGGAGGTGGGGAGTATATTTCCCGGCTAATTATGGCAGTTTAGTTTGAGCCCATAACATCTATCTACCCTCAAGCAAATGATGGTACATACAACAAAAACTCAAGGTTTCAGTCCGATCAGTCTTCCAAATATACTTCCACTTAATTCTTTGTTTTTCATGATCACTAAGCACATTGATTTTCAATAGTAGTTTCATAGTTCAGATTTTTTATGTGCAGCACTTTCACCTCATTTGACCATCCAAAGCAGCAGCAGAAGAATCTCTAATTATATAATGGAATATCTAGTTTAGTGCAGTACTGTCTTAATTTTCTAGTTTTGTAGGAGAAATGGTTTTGTAGTTCTTATACAAACTTGTTTCTAGTTTGATGTTCTTTTTATAAGAGATCTTCATTTGTAAGTGGCCATAAGAGATCATTTCCTTGGAAGCTCTTAAACTCATGAAAACCTATATTAAATTGGAGGAGATCGGTTTGATGGCCCGTTACAAATGTTCTTTTAGCTACATGGCCCTTTCATAACACAAGACATCGGCAAATAAAACACAAGAGATCTTTGTGGGGTCAGTTTCTTCTATTCAAATTGTAATTGGTCATAGGAGATCATTTCCTCGTAAAATTGTGCTGAGTTCATTGACATGGAAAACAAATGAATAAAAAATTGTAAAACATTCATGATGATAATATAAAAGAACTCAGCTAATTGTGACTAGAAGCACCAACTAAAGAATATATAACAATAACTTACCATTTCTTGCCAATGATGATATATTCCTGTAATGTTGCGCCTCCTCCACTCCTTCAAATCAAAGACATTCATGCCAAAAGCCCAGCCACAGGCATTTGGATCAAAATTTTCAGATATCTTCGGGTTAGAGAAGTTAAGATATTTATCAAATCTATGGAAGCTTTCTTTGCATGTCTCCACGGCACCATTGACCATCCCTTGTAGGTTGACAGACCAAAGAAGTGTCAGATCCTTTTGAACTACAATATCATCATCCAGAAATAAGATTTTCTCCAGCTTTGGATATACTTCAGGAAGGTAAAACCTAAGATGATTCAGCATTGACAAATACTTTGGGTTCCTATATTTAAGATTGTCAGTGCCAGATGTAAGGGAATTCGACTGATGTGCCTTGAAATAATACTCTATCATTCTAGCAGATTCAAGCTGACGTAGTACAGGGCAGTAAGAGGAATTAAGCCATGTAAAGTCATCGACATTCTCAACATTAATTGTTGCACCAGCAGGAGGATTGACAAGGAACCACATTCTCATAGCTGGGAAGTTCAACTTATCTGTCACTATATGGAAAACGTGCTTTTCAGGCTCCTTTGCATGCAGTATAGTAGAGTTCACAACAACAGAAGTGGCAAGTACATTATCAGAAAATATTGCATAGTGGAATAGAGAAGGATCTTCAAG
Organism: Lycium ferocissimum; assembly: GCF_029784015.1. Taxonomy (NCBI): domain Eukaryota; kingdom Viridiplantae; phylum Streptophyta; class Magnoliopsida; order Solanales; family Solanaceae; genus Lycium; species Lycium ferocissimum. Next base: position 43,199,968 of record NC_081348.1, read on the forward strand.
TTTTTCCTTGTTCGGAAATTCTCTCTCTTCATATCGACGCAGAAAGAAGTCTGTCGTGAGAAGCAAAGGAAGACAATGCAAAGGCCTGGGAACTGTTTTAGCAGCCAGCTGTATCAAGAATGCACTCCTTTTCTTCAGCAAATTTAGACCAGTTTCGGCTGATTGAAGCATGACTCTTAGTTTCCTTGCTAGTGTCATGCAATCGTATAGCTGATCCTTCGCATCAGCTAGAACATGGCCCATATCCTTTGCTCGGTCAAGTGCACTGTAGATAAACCCAATTTAAAGACAAAACCTAACATCTAAACTTCATTAACGAAAAGTTGAAAGCACCAACCTTGGTTGAAGTCCAGCATCAGAAGTGGCTTCTCCAATTGCAAGCTGGCTTTCTCTAGAATGTTTCATCAAAGAATCATACAGAGAATCTTCATTCTTAGCTTTTGCAATGGTAGCATAAGCTTTTGCCATGATTATTTGGTCACGCATAAGTTTAAGGGTAGAGTCAGAATTAGGGTTTTCATATTCTTTCCTCCATATATTGTATTTACCCTTGCTAGATGTGTCAAGTTCTTTAGCCCGCTCAATAGCAGCGTCTTGAATTTGGTTTTCAATTTCCTTATCTTGTTGGATCAGCTCTGCAGACCGTTGTTCCCTTCTTTCGTTTCTTAGCCTCTGAAGCACCAGGAAATATCTGTCAATCCAATGACTGAAAAAGAACATGCATGACAAATGTAGAGATATAAGAATTTGCTACCTGGCGCTTGAGTTTGATTGGATGCAGCTCAGATGCTAACTTATGCTCCACCATGACTCCATACTGATTTTCGTTGCCGTTAGAGTGCTCAACAGTGCTGTCAAACTTATCCGGTTTCTGAGACTTCCCTTCCACTTCCTGTGAACAAGCAGTAACAAAAAGTTGCAGTCTACATCAACAAATTCAAAACTACTGTATCCTCATCATTTCCAAGTGTTGTGTCCATTTAATATCAGCAAGTAGAGGAATCGTGGAAGTTTGAGAACTGGTGGGTAAACACACACCTTGGCACTCTTTTTTTGATCACCATCCTCATTACTAGGATACCTCCATACCCATGAAGTTGACAAGTCCTTGGAGTTTATGCTCCTAGTTCTAACAGCACCATTAGCATCAGTATATGTTACAAGGATGTCAATATTCTGCATCAAGAGCAGAAGGCCATCATGATATGGTACATAAAGATTAAAAGTAAATAAATCTAAAGGACAAAAGAATTTTCTAGTCATCATTATACTGTTATCCTAAATCAAAAACCAGTAGATTACTTTCTCATCAGGACGAGCAGCACTCATTCGCACATGTTCCTGCAAAGAAATATCAGAGTTTATGCCATATGAAGGCAAATGGAATGCAAAAATAGAAGACAATTTTTGATAGAGGCAAAAGTCTTAAGAGACATATATAATGGCTTTCAAATCAACTAAATAAACTATCATTATTCAACATTCAAGTAACCATATTGAGAGCCAATTGCACAATTTTCTGGTCCCTTTTCCTGGCATTATATTAACATTTCATACAAGTACAATCTTAGAAAATTTAAGCTATGTCAAAAGAGAAAGAAAGAGATAACTCCGATTAAAAGATACATAAATAAAAGGGATAATTTCCTAATTCCGGGGATTTCCAATTGTTATGATACAATATTTGATAGTATAATACTTTAAATGTTTGTTTTGACTTTGAAGGACAAGATAATATTAAGAATATTGTATACATTATTATTTTGAATTTCAACACATCCAGTTAAGTGCAAGAAAATGAAAGATGGACGAGAAGTATATGATGAGAATCAGCAGATAGTGATGTTTGAATTCTGTGTCAAAAAGTCGATAATATCATTGGACAGCAGTTTGCCAGGAAACAAGCCCGATAGGGCTGTTGAAGAGCAACCGAAACAAAAGGAATGTACCTTTGTATTAATGCATTGTGGACAATCATATGAGGGGAAAAGACCTTTCCGCTCTCCCTGACTGGAAATAGGAGGAAGACAAGTTAAAGGTAAGGAGTAAGTAAAAAAAGGGTATAGTGAAGAGTGATCTTACAGTGATGATCCATTTGACAATTCTGCTCCGGCAAGTGCAACCTGAGATGAGCGCTCATTATGTATTGAAGCAAGTATGATGATAGTATTCAAAGAGTCAGATCTATTTACCAGGAAGAAAATGAGCAAAGTGAAGGATTGAGCCTCCATCGGGGGATCAAATCAATTACGCCCTTATTCTCTTTTTCTGCCGCTCATCCACAAATATCTTTGTCATGACGCCAACCAATTCCCCCTTTCCAACAACAATAATAATATTCGATTCTGGTCCTCCCCCTTATTAATTTCCCAATTTTAGGTTGGTAAAAGGTTAATACTACAACTTATCTAATTTAATCACGTAAAAAGAACTCTACGTCCAAACACATGCAATACTGATACTACAACTCTATGGATAAAATGCAATACTGATGGGGCTTCTAGAGGAAATCCAGGTAGAAGTTCTTGGGGTTTTTGTCTCAGAAATACAAGTGGAGATTTGGTGTTTGCTCAGTCTCATGAGATGAGGGATGGCAACTACACAAATACCCAGGCGGAAGCAGAAGCTATAATGCAGGCACTAAAGTACATGGAGAGGATGAATATTCAGCAAATGATAGTAGAAACTGATTCTATGATCATGAAAAATGTCATGGAAAGGAAGTGGCAAGTTCCTTGGCAAATCATAAATGTCATGGAGGAAATTTGGAGGATCATGGGTGAAAGAACTGTGGTGGTTAATCATATATTCAGAGAGGGGAATAAACTTGCAGATTTCCTTGCAAATCTAGCTCTGGACAGAGGTGATTATACTGCTAACAGCTTTCAGGAAATGGAGACATGGGGAAGAAAGCTCATAAACAGTGACAAGAGTAATATACCCTACCTAAGGGTGAGGAATTGTCGAAGATGATGGAGTGGAGGGGAGATGAAAGGATCCAATGGGCAGAGATAGGAAGCAAGGGAATCAAACAACTTAGGGACCAAAATTCTCAAATTCCTTGGAAGAAGAGAATGGAGATCCCTTTTCTCACTAACATAGGTGTTTCATGTGCAGGTACAGGTACTCTAGTCATGGTGTATTTACTAAAAAATAGAAAATACACCATGATAAGGCTGAACAAATGTGCAGAGGAAAATACAGACAACAATACCACAGAGCAACGACACACAGTTCACAAGCAGGAGCAGATCGAAGAGGCGTCTAGAAATGTATACCAGACACGCAAACACAAACCACAGAGCTGCGGAGAAAGTCAGAGATCATGAATTCACCACAAGATTAGAAGCAATGAAGGCGCATCAACAAACAACACATAACATCGGAGCAGATTTCTAAGCAATTTCAAATAAAAATCGAAGTTGCGGAGAAAGTCAGAAAGTCCGAACTCACCACAAAATTGGAAACAATGACGACACATCAACAAACAACACACCATATTAGATCAGATTCGGAGCAATTCCAACCCAAATCGACACAAATACCGAAGTACAAATGGGAGAAATCAGTACCTGTGTTCAAGGAGCTTCAAAGATGGAATTTGGTGGAGGGACGAAGGCCAAATCATCCCCAGCAACGTCAAGGAACCAGCAGCAACGGGCCGCTCCGATTGATTTCAATGGCTGCACTTTCCCTTTTCACTTAGCTAAAGACTATTTGCTTTCTGTTGTTTTCACGTTTTCAAAGACCTTTTGTCTTTGTTGAACCTTTACTTTATTAATAAAACGGAAAGCCACTAGGTGGCACAAAAAATACCAAATATAGTTAAAATTAACTCTTTTAAAAAGCCTGGCATTTTGTAATTGGTCATAATAAAATTAAATTTTAAAAAAAAATCGTTTTTTTTTTTTAAATCCAATTTTTTTAAATTACGGATTTTATTATTGACCAATTACGAATTTTACTATTGACCATTCGTTTTTTTAAAAATACGGAATATTTTTTAAATAAATACTTTTGTTTTTAAATTACAATTTTTAAAAAATCTTTTTTTTTAAATGCTGGATTTTTTAAATCTGGAATTTTTTTTAAAATTACGGATTTTATTATTGACCAATTACAAAATGCCATTTTTTTAAAAAAAAAAATTTTTTTTTTTAAATATGGAATTTTTTTTAAATACGGGCGGAATTTTATTATTGACCAATTACGCTTTTACTATGTATTGCTAGAAATTAATGTTTTTAAATACGTTTTTTTATTAAATCTAGAATTTTTTTTTTAAATACGAATTTTGTTTTTAAATTACATTTTTAAAAAAATCAAGATTTTTTTTAAAGCTTTTTTAAAATTACGGAATTTTATTATTGACCAATTACAAAATGCCATTTGGCTTTTTAAAAAGTTAATTTTAACTTGTTAGTTTGAGGGTATATTTGGTAAAAAAACAAACCTTAAGGGTATTTTTAGACCTAAAGGTGGATGGAAGGGTATTTTTAGGCCGAAAAGGTGGAAGGAGGGTATTTATGAGCCTTTTGAATAGGTTAGGGGTATTTATGAGCCTTTTAAATAAAATAGCCACTAGGTGGCACAAAACCTAGTGGCCTTTAATTTTAAAAAAAAAAAAAAACGTCCAAACACATGTCATGTATTCGTTTGCTATAAATACTCATTTTTATTTTTTTAAAATTCTTTTTTTTTTTGTATTGCTAGAACAATGTTTTTAAAAGTTCTCACATTGTATCATTTAATTCAAGAAGAGCTTTTCATGTCATTGCTTAATCTTGTATTTGTTGCTCATGAAAATGTAGTGTAAAAATTTGTAAATTTTTTTCTCTTTTTTTTTTTTGACTACTTCTCTCTCTAATTAAGCCACTCTAAAAAAGCGCCAATTCGAAACGACACTTTATTAATATACCAGACGTTACCATTACATTCCCAAAAGTCACCTCAACTTGGGAATGAATGCAGTTATTACGTTTAACAATATTATCATTATAGTTATAGACATTGGTTCTCCTGTTAGTCACATATAGACCCGATTCTCTCCCCTTCACCAATCACCATCTATCTATGCATCTATTTTGACAAGCCTCTGATTCTATGAACGAAATGTAACATGGTAATATTTGTCTTGATCAAGTGACAATTTTTGTTCTTTCGCTATTTGTTTGTTTTATATCTTCAGGTAGTAAAGTTCTGCAGAAATAGTGTTGCATCGGGAAGAGAATTACTATATGAAATTGGATCTATGTCATGGTTCCAAACCAACTTTTGCCTTGAGTTTGTATTTATTCTTAAGTTCATCCTTTATCTTTCTCAACTTGACATTTACTCTTTCATCACTTTCATTAACCACAATTAGAGAATACTAACACAAATTTGTCTTTTATCCTCTTGCTTCTTCCTTCATTTTATTTTGAGAAGTCCAAAAGTCATATTGGTTAGTGATCAACAAATTAATTTACATTAATTACTCCATAAGCATTACTTAGGAAACCCTTTTGAAGCAACCAATGATTCCAATTTTAAGGCCAATAATGTGTTTATTATTCTGGGAGTCTTTCTGCCAAGTGCCATAGAATATACTAGACTTTCATTTTGACCCCCAAATATTGGTGTTGGACAGTTTGGTCCACACGGCCAAATCAGACTGCAAAAATATTGTCAAAGGCTGTAGCAATAAACGAGAAAGGAAAAGTGGCGTCGCTTCTATGTTACCGCAGGGAAATAAGTAGCGAAAATAGAATTCAAAAAAACAAAAAACAAATCAGAGATGTGATAGTCTTTTTAAAAATGTTTTCTTCTTAGAAACTCATGTTTTCGACTATTTTTTTTTCTTCTATTCAGGTACTTAAACAATATTTGAGAATCAAGAAGAATTTCAGAGAAGTATATCTTGTACAGGCATGTACCAGAATGAATTTTATGACTTTCTCCTCCTTTTTGGACTCTTTGCATCTCCATACTTAATTATTATTTTTTTCACCTGTGTGTTTTGAAGAGTTTTTTATATATTCAATTTTTACTATGAGTGATAGAATGCTAAAATAGCCAAAAACGAACTTTGGGAAATTTACAGCAAACTCTTAGACGAATATTACAGTGGATTTGTAGGCACAAGAGAGAGTAAAGTTTCTGATTTTTGAAAGAAAGAAGAAGAAAATTTCAGAGAAAGTAATAGTATGATTGAGGGAAATAACAGATTTTTTGGAAATACCAGGCAATTATACCCAAACAAAAAGAAGAAAAGCAATGAAAAAAACAATAGGAAAAAGACTTTCAAATACTTATTATGAATTTTAAATTTGTGATTTGGTCAATATATTAAAGTACTTTATGTATAATATGAAGAAACTTTTCTCTTCCACCTTTGATTAAATCAGTAAAAAGAATTATTTAGAATTCACTAATATACCGCGCAAAATACGGATTTATTCACTAGTATATATATAAAGTAGAGACATAGGCCCGCATGCCTCAAAAGCCAGCATTTGCATTTATCTATTTTCTTAGAATTTTGCCTTTTAAACTCTTATTTAAGTACTCTAAATCTATCTATATAGAATAGGAGAAGCAAAAGCATGATATGATGACAAGTGTCATCACCAGAAAATTTGTATTAATAAATAAAAAGACAACAAAAAATGAAAGAAAAGACAAAAAGATTAAAAATGAAAATCTATTCTATCAATATATAATAGGTGAGGCAAAACAATGTTGTGATTGACAAGTGTCATCACCATAAAATTCTAAATTTAAGATACAATAAAAAAAAATAAAGACAAATTCACAAAACACAACATATTCACAATAACAACAACAACAAAAAAAAAAAAAACTGTCGGTTCACAAACAAAAAAAAAAAACTGCCATTCACAAAACATAAAAACTGCCAATTTTAGATTTTAAAAAATTGATAACTTCTAAATTCGGATTGAGTTTATCCCATATAAAACTTTTGCTTTGAATTAACCGTAATATTCCTTTTTTTTTTTTTTTAATCTCCTATCGATTTCTCTTATTATGTCTCTACTTTCTATTATGGGTAATCATCTCTGTCAAAATCATAACATCTTCTTCCATGTTTTCCTCTTCCTTTCAATGTTGTTTCGTATCATTGATTCTAATCGTTCGATTTCTATTTGATTTTAAAAAAAACAATTTCCCTCTCTCTTAAGCAAAGAAGAGGAGGACGTTTGGCTTCGAAGAGTTCGATTAGAGATCCTGACGACATTGATGTGTTAATGATATGGAAACTTGGAGCGTTTGTTGTGCTTGTCCTGCAATCTGGAAATATTATGACTGGTTCCTAAAGTTTTCTTTAACCCAATCTTTCCGTCATTCTGATCTCTTTTCTGAAATGTTCACAGGACAATCGGCTAAAAATGAACTTTTCGCTTATGTCGTTTCTTGATGTTGATATTGAGACGGCTGTTCGGGTATGTCACATTTGCAATGTAGCTCGAAACCCCTCCGGGGAGGGTATGTTAAGACTGTCATGCTAATTTTGTCTTGATCTACTTTGGAGCAACAAGAGTTACTGCAAGAACCTGCTAAATCAGTTAGTGCACCTGCTTGGCATCGCAATAACTTCTTTTTCTTCCTCCGTGGAATAATTCTCGCACAAATCCCAGATATGCCTTCACAACTTCCGTAACGTAAGGAAAAAAACAGTTTAAAAATTTGCATATTTTTTACGTTCAGTTTTTATTTTATTTATATAAATTTGGGAATTCAACTTCCGTGACATGCAGGTACTATCCTGTTCTAACTATGAAGAACGTGGATTCAAATTCAAATTAAACAGTCTATTGTAGAAGGATCATACTTCCACTAAATTCTAAGTATTATCTATTTTTTTGCACACGGTCAAATATTTTATAATTGTCTTGCAAGTATATCTGAGCAGTTTCAACAATTAATAGCTCCATTCGCTATTTATTTTCTCAGCTTTCACTCTTTGCTCCTAAAGAGTTATTTTAATATTAGAGGGAATAATGTCATTTGGCTTTTGAAAAGTCACTTCCGAAAGATAAATTAGGCTATCAACGAGTTTGGTTAGAATTTTCTTTACTTTCAAAGCATTTAATTTGTGTAATATCTATCTTGATTTGGAATTATGATTTATGAATAGAGAGTTCGAAAGCGGAAAGGGGAGTAGATCTCATAAAGTTAGTAAATTCTAAATGAATCCTATATATTCATTCGCACTATTCAGAAATCAGTATCATAATCAGCTTAAGTAATACAAATTGAAATTGTAAATGGCAAAATTTTAATTCAAAGCAAAATGGCAGAAATCGATATGGTAATCAGCTTAAGTATTACAAATTGAAATTGTAAATGGCAAAAATTTAATTCAAAGCATAAGGCACCATCCCAAAATGCAGAGGAATATGGCGTTATTAAGACTTATTTGAACGAATAAAAGGAAAATATTTAAACTTTCGTCTACATCCAAATTCAGATAACATGTTATGTTAGAATTAAAGTCTTTAGTATAGAGTATTATAAATAGAAGCCTATTTCAACAAAAGATACTAGTTGTCAGATAACTTTTTATGGTGATCTGTTAAGTTAGTCTTTAACGGAAAAAGTTTATCCATATTCAATGTTTACACGAAACCATACTAATTTCTTATGGTCAATTTATAAATTAAGGAGTTGTCATATATAAATATTAATTAATGTTTAGTGATAATGTATAATGAAATGTGATATATATTTATTAGTTTGATGTAAATATCAATCCAAGTAAATTTTTACCATGTTTGATTTCATAATTTTTTTAATTGATTTCAACAATTACAATTTTATTAAAACAATAAGATTTAATATGCTCCAACAAACAAGTTAATAATTTTACATAACTATTTTTTTTTAATATCGACCGTGCATCGCGTGGATAAGAATACTAGTAAATAAATAAATAACCCAAAGTTCACGATTACAAAAGGCAAACGCCTTCATTACGGCTGGTTTACGCGAAGGGACTATATATTACCATTAATTACTCCCCCTGAAACGTTGCTAATCTTACGGTTACAAAAATGTTGTCAAATAATGGTTACAAATTACATTTATTAAATTGCTGAAACAGTGCTAATCAGCCGAATGGTTTCAAATTAACTCAAAGTTAGACAAAAACCATACCTCCCTATAAAAGCCTCATGGTTTTCCTCACAAAAATCCCATTTGAAATGGGCTCGATAACTATTCAATATTTACAAAACTTCAACGTAATTTTTTCCAGAACTTTTTGATAATATGCTTCTTTTTATTTCTTCCTGTTATGATAGATATTGTGCTCTACATTAACTCTGTCTCTCTATTTCTTAATATTCATGGTAAGAGGTGCTCTTTTTGTACCTGATTGCTTCATATTTTACTCTTCTCTTCACTCCTAAAAGAAGGCCTGTTATATTACGAGGAACGAGTTTAAATTTAGAAAACACAAGCAAAAATTAAGTCTTAACTTTTTTGTTATAGGTATGAATATTTTTAAAAAGATTTTGAAAACCAAAATATGAAAATCACCATTTTTTTGTTTATTTCCTCAAATAGAAGTAGCGTCTCACATCAGTATCGTTGTAGGCCTCCACCAGAGTTTCCTCTGGCTTCGCCCCGCTCAGGCATAATTCACAACACAAGCAAAAAATTGAAGTATAGCCTTTGTTAAATCTTTTGCTTCTTCTTTTGTAAATTTAAGTTTTGTATAGTGTGCTTCCGCCGTGATTATATTTGGAAAAAAAAAAAGAAAAGAGAAAGAACAAAGAAAATAGTTCCACATTTAACTACTTAAGAGTTCTTTAACGATTATATAGCTTTTATGGCACAAATATCTAGAAGTATGATTCTCAATTTCTCATCATTGCTCTTCTGAGTCCGCGATGATAACATTTTTTCTTGAAAAATGCAGGACATGCATAAGTGAGGCTAAGCAGGAGGTGGAGATCCGCAAAGGGAAAGGGATGTCTAAAGCTTAGGACAAGGAGCGTTACGAATCTCTTAAAAACGAATAAAGATATTTAGAACTGGAGGACTTCTTTAAACTATAATTATTTATTTATTAAAGTAGATATTTTAGCGTCCACTTATCTGCGGCACCATTTTTTATCCTTTACCTTACATCTCTTCATTTATTACATATTTTAATCTTTATTTATCTATTAGACCAAAAGATATTATTAACTCTTTTTCTAAAATATCAAGAATACTAACACACTTCTTAAATACACATGCGGCTAAAAGTTTTCCATTTTAAAATATAACTACACTTTTTTGAGATCTAATACTTTGAGCAATTCTGATGATGTGAGAAAATTCAAAAAGAAGTAAAATAGGGTTCAATTATGTTATTTATGACCGCGCGAAGCGCGGCTAAATTTCGCGCGGTCAAATTTAATAGGTAAAGAATATAAAAGAGAAAAGACTTTGCAAGCATCATTTGTCTAGTTTTCCTTAAATTTAGGTACCTGAATAATTACATTCATCAAATATTAAACATACGTAATGTGTTGAACTGTTAATATTGTTCCTACCCATCAAACATTGTGAAAGTTCTTGACAAATAATTATTCGACGTCCTTCTAAGTTTCATGAGATTTCTGGTTTTGGTCTGATGTGTCTTATACTATTTGTCTCTGTAATATACTGTTCGGTTTTTCTATTTTTTTTTCCTTTCTGATTTATGCAAGATACCTGTTTAGTTCGGTAACTCCCCTCAATTCAAGTGATCTAATGGAGCTTCTAATAGAATTTAGCAAAAATCCATGGGGTGTATGCCCTTTGAATTTGTTAATCGAAGGTGGATCATAAAAGCAGAGATTAGAATATATAGTGATTCTAGGAATCTTTCTCAAAATTTAGTATATTTTCTTCCTTCTGCAGAATAAAAATAAGAACATAAAGAAATAATGTCTAGAATAAAGAACCACAAGGGTCCAACGTGCAACTGTTCTATCCAGAACCCAAACACAAAATAAGAAGAGAAAAGAAAGATTTTGTGTTGACCCAAAGAGAGATGCATCATCTCTATGTGCAAGTGTAATTGTCTGCTTCCAGTTTTAAGTTCTGATCACCACAGCATCCATATTCAACGATATCCATAACATAAGATAGTAACTTGTTACTGACTCGAAGTCTTGGATCTCCTTCAATGTACAAAATAATGACCTCTTTACATATCACCTAAACAAGCACAACCCCAATGCCATACAGAGCCTTAACACTTCACCTCAGAAGCTCAGACTACAAGGCCAACTAGACATGCAATGGCTTCGAAGAGGTCAGGCAACAAAAAAGCAGAGAACATTTGTATTTCGACAACTAATTTAACAATGCTCTATAAGAATTTATCATGTTCATGATGCTCTTCTTGGGAGTGGATAGGCTCGATTTACATCGTGCCTTGGATGAAGTGGAGAACGATGGTGCAAAGGTTGTTGACCATGTCTATAAGCAGTCTGATGTCTGGAACTTATTCTAGGCTCCTTAGGTCTTTCATTGGCTGCCTCAATCTGTTCTAGTTTCTCCACTACTTCTTTCATTGATGGTCTCATTTTAGGTTCAGGTCCAAGACATGAAAATGCCAGTTGTGCTATTTGAACTGCAGCTCTGGATGGATATTTTCCTTCTAGCCGTGAATCCATCTTGTCCTTCAACTTCCTTCTATCAGATAAATGCGGCTTAATCCACTCAACCAGAGTATGCTGGTTGCTTGGGCGGTTTGTGTCTAGTGCCCGTAGACCTGTTAGCATTTCCACTAACACAACACCAAAACCATAGACATCGCTTTTCACGTACAAGTGTCCTGTTGAAAATGACAATAGAAGTATGAACATACTTTTATTCGGGTTTGACTCTATATATGTTTAAACCTATAAGCACAAGATGTGATCCCAGAGAAGTAGAATTGCCAAGTATAGCAGCCTAACAGACTCCAAGTTTACCTGTTTGAACATACTCAGGAGCAGCATAACCATACGTTCCCATTACCCGCGTTGTCACATGTGATTGACTAGCCGAAGGCCCTAGTTTTGCCAAGCCAAAATCTGATATCTTTGCATTGTAAGACTGAAACCAAAAGGAATAAAAGAATGTCAGGTTTTGCCACTCTGTGATAAAGAGCTCCAAAAATTTAGGCAAAACATTAAGTCAATCAGAAAGGTGCTCAACAAGAAAAGGATTTGTGTTCAATGAAATAATCAACTGGTATCAATTTGTGCTCTATATTACTTGCGCTAAAGCCCTATATAACAGTATTCTGGGGAAGAAGAAAAGGTAACATACGCCATCAAGTAATATATTAGAGGCCTTGAAGTCTCTGTAAATGACTTGCTTCTCTGATGCATGTAGGAATGCCAAGCCTCGGGCTGCGCCAAGCACAATTTGAAGCCTTATATTCCATGGAAGTGGCTGAACAGCAGAGCCCCCTGAGCAAACCGAAGAGAATAAATATGTTTAGGTGGAGAATAGGCAAATTCCTCACTGCTTTATTCTAGAAAATAATATACTTATATTATTGAGAACATATAGCTCATCTCTTACTTCCAAAAAGATGGTTCTCCAAGCTTCCCTTTTGCATAAACTCATAGACAAGCAATAGTTCTTTATCTTCCCAGCAGTATCCCAAGAGTTTGACCAGGTTAGGATGTGAAAGTGTTCCAAGAAAATTCACCTCACACTGCATAAACAAATTAAATGAAATCCACAAAGAGCCTTAGAAAAAATTAAGCAGACACCAGCAATAACAACTCAATTTCTCTGAACAATGAACTAATTTGAACTTCTAAATATTTATAAATAAAGCCTATAATTCCTCGCTAGTCAATGACCAACATAAGCAAAAGGCTGTTCCCAAAAGATCTTGGTAATAATGATAGTAATCAATCAACTAAAGTTAGTTGGAAGACATAAGATCACAAGTTCCAATGAAAATGTAAGGTCTACGAATAAAAAAAATCAAAAAGGCGAGACGATGGAACACAATGGGATAGGCAGTAAAGGGCTGCCTGCGCACAAGAGTGATGATTCACTGAGCCTTCCGCATGAGAAAGTAGAAAGATGCTTTAGAAAACATGTAACATACTCTGCATAACAAACCAAGAGTGCGAACAATGATTCTAGACCATCCACCCAATTCAATATTAACATTATCATATTTGTGGAGAAGGACAGTATATCGGGAGTCAGTTCAAGAATTGCTCTTTGCCAAGTTTAGAGCAAACTAAACATAATATTTTCCCAATCTTGATTCCCAGAAACTTAAAAAAGGTATTTGGAAGTTGAAGTTGTAGTTAGGCAATGAATTTCAGTTGAAAAAAGAAACTGAAGTTATGTGAGTGAAAATCATAATGTCACAAGAAATACTCTTCAAACGATATTTCACCAAATACTGATCACTTTGGAAGTAATGCCTTTAGTATTTGCAATGGGTGTTGAATTAGAAAAGATAAAAGGAGTCAGACCTGCCACTCTTCAAGTCCTTGTAAGCTTTCAGAATTCAATTTCTTAACAGCAATAACAGTGCCAGTGCCAGTACCACTACTCCTGGATGAAGCCCTCTCATCAAGCCAACCCTTGTATACTTTCCCAAAACCACCTTCTCCCAGCACCGTATCACTTCTAAAATTTCTTGTAGCTGCCTTCAGTTCCGTAAATGAAAATATCCTCAAATTGGGGTGGGGTAATATCTGGCCAGTTGGATAAACCTCAGCAACTCCACTCGCAGCTGAGAATTGGCTATTCCCCGACACGTTGCTTACTGTTGACGATGTCGTGTTGCTCGTCGTCTGTGATATGCCTGCTGCAATATAACCATAGATTCAGTTCATCTTTTTCAAAAGAAACAAAATTAAAATTAAAAATTTGGAAAATCAACCACTGAAATTCAGGAATTCCTAAGGGCATCAAGGAAGAGTACCTGAGCTGAAATTGCGAGTGGTAGCTGGGCTCTGGTTATTAGAACTGAAACAAACTCCCATATCTCTCTCTGTCTGGGTCCAATATTTCTACTTACTAGAATTCTAAGTCCCAAAGCATAGCATACAATTTTTCTCCAGCAGAAAGAGGTGAGATCTGTTTGCAGCTTTTATTTCTTCTTCTTCTTCTTCTTCAGCTGTCTCCTGATCAGCTTTGTTTGTCTGCTTGGAAAACTTTGTTTGACTTGACTCAAGTTAATACTACCCTGTTTCTTTCTTCTTGTTTAATTTTATTTTTCTATTAAATCACACTTGTAGTTGGTTGTTGTTAATTTTCAACACCACATTCTATGACTTGGTCTTCTTCCTCTTCCAGCTCATACATATCTTCAAACCCCTTGTCTCTTGTTACAACCATTTTTCCACAACGTTTACCATCTTTTTTCTATTTTCTTATTCAATGTGGATCTACAATTTTCATTTAATAACACACCAAAACATCACACTGCATCCATTGGGGCACCTTTATCGAACCGGATCTTAAGTTTTTCTTAATAAATGTATGCTCCAATACAAAATGATTATGTACCGATTAATTAAGATAATTTTTAAAAAGAGATTTAAAAAAATTGAGTCGAACCAAATAATATAATAATATTATATATTAATGTAAAAATGAGTACGTACTAAATCCTTTTACTTTTGGGTGTTGAGCTATAGACGGAAATATAGCATGTACCGTTGGAAAAGGGCCAAATATACCATTTATTATAGATATACATATAAATATTTACGAAACGCGATGAGTAGTTTTATATTTACAAAACATAACATTACAAATCCTATACAAAACATGCTTTATATTTAAAAAAAAAAAATTATTTTAAATTATTTTTTATTTTTTAAAAATCATTTTTTAAAAAAATATTTTTTTATTTTTTTTAAAAAAATATTTTTTTAAATTTATTTTTATTTTTTAAAAAAATTAAATTTTTTTTTTTTTGCTCAAAAACTTATGTATGAAAGTTGTATGAAATGTGTATATCTCGCTTCAACTTAAAAAGTTTGCTCAAAATTTAGTGTATGAAAAATGTATGAAATGTGTATATCTCGTTCAAGGCTTAAAAAATCCGCTCAAAATTGTGTGTATGAAAACAATATGAAATTTGTATCTTGCTCATGTCTTAAAATTTCGCTCACATTTTCATGTATAAAGTTCATGTTAGATTTACGTAAAATTAATACAACTACAACAAACATTGTATATAACTTTGATACAACATTCAAGACTTAAAATAATCGCTCAAATTTTGTGTATGAAATGTGTATATCTTGCTCGAGGCTTAAAAAGTTCGCTCAAATTTTATGTATGAAGAACGTATGAAATGTGTATGTCTTGATCAAGGCTTAAACATTATGCTTAAAATTTTATGCATGAGAATGGTATGAAATGTGTATATCTTCCTCAAGACTTAGAATTTCATTCACATTGTTTGTATATAAATTTCATATTAGGTTTCGAAAAATTAATACAACTACAACAACATTGTAACAATTTTCATACAATATTCAAGGCTTAAAGTTTTCGCTCAAAATTTTGTATATGAAAATTATATTAAAAATTTTGCTCACACATACACATTTCATACAACTTTCATAAGAAATATGAGGTAATTTTTTAAGCCATTGAGCAAAAAAAAAAAAAAATTAATATTTAAAAAAATATATATAAAAATTACTTTTTAAAAAATAAATTTTTTTTTTAAAAAAAAATATTTTTTTTATAAAAAATATATATATTTTCTGAAAAAAAAATAAAAAAATAAAAAAACGAAAAATATATGAAAATCCGTCATGTTTTGTAATATATCGTTATGTTTTGTAAATAAGGAAAACTATCGTTACGTTTCGTAAATATTTCTCCTTAACATGTATATATACGTAGTTTTCCTTTTATTATATTTTGGGTTCAAATATACCTCTCTTATGTTAGATTTGTCCAAAGTGGACACCAGATCTGACGTGGCACTGACAACTTAGTGAGGTGGACACCACGTGGCATGCCACCTCACCACCTAACCCATTTACCTCTTTCTTCCCCTTCTTCACCCACCACTATCATCTCCTTTCCCTTCACCACC
Source organism: Lycium ferocissimum (assembly GCF_029784015.1). NCBI lineage: Eukaryota > Viridiplantae > Streptophyta > Magnoliopsida > Solanales > Solanaceae > Lycium > Lycium ferocissimum. Next base: position 43,216,034 of record NC_081348.1, read on the forward strand.
ACTGCTACCATTAGCACCACCATACTAGTCTAGGAGTGGCAAATGGATGGGTTTGGTTGAAAATGGTTTGAACAAATATGGGTTAAATTTCAACCCGCCCATACTTCATGTGGGTAAAATATGGGTTGGGTGATAAATGGGTATGTTGGTTAGGGTTTAGCCCATATTTTTACTTGTTGTAGCTTCCTTTAAGACCTATTATTAATAATAACTACCCTTTCATTTAATTATAATTAGTAGCTACAGTGATTTTGTAAATTACCATTCGTAACTACACCAAAATACATAAAATTGGTGTGGCTGAAGTGGTTATTGGGCAAGGCTCTCCCTCTGCCTGCCCAAGTTCAAATTCTTCTCCTTGTATTTGAGTATATTTGGCTCATATTTGTATCTATATGTATTTGGCCGGAGTGTATTTCATCATATGTATTTGGCCTGAGTATCTTGTATCTGAATGTATATGAAGCCAAATACATATGACATATATTCAAATAAAGTTCAAATACATACTATATATATATATATATATATATATATATATATATATAAGTGCATTGTACTCATACGTTTGACTCTATATATTGGGATAAAAGTAAAAAGTAGGGGAGTGGGGCCCACATTTTGGGAATATTTTTGGGAAAAAATTATAACTTCTTTCCTTTTTTTGGGGAGTAATTGTAACGTTGGCAGGCACTAAAATTGGGAGAATGTAAACATTTTTTTAGGTAATTGTAGATTTTAGTATCCTTATTTATTTGGGTAACTATTCTATTGTTCATATCTATGTATTTCTTCTTCCTTTCATCATTCTTCTACTCTTTTATTATTGAAAATTCTCAACTCTCCTACACTTCTAAATATTATGCTGCAAAACATAGTGCTTACAAAATATCAAAGATTTACTTTTTGACGTCTTCTTCAAATTATCAAGCAATGCAACACTATTTCGATATCATTATATCAACTTATCAAATTCTTAAACCAGATTTTATTGTTCTAACTTTATCTTATATTTCATTGAAAATTTGTCATTGTTGTTATTTTTCAAAAGTTAGGGCCTCTCTATGAAGTTTGGCCTGAGGCCCCCGATTTTGTTGAGACAGCCCTGTAAAGTAATGTTGTTGGCTGGGTTCAAACCTGGGCGGGCAAGGGGAGAGCCTTGCCCAAATACACGCGAAATGCACAACTTCTGCGTGTATTTGAAGACCTTTAAATACACGCGAATTCACATGTATTTTGTTGTATGTTAGCTACGAGCTGTAATTGTGAAATGGTAGCTACGGTTGGTAAGTTCCACATTTAAGGTAGTTATTCCTGTAAGTTTGTCATATTATTTCAAGTGTAATGTTTATAATTTTTTCTTTTGTCAAATTGAATTAATTTTTTCATATATTTATAATTAAATACTATGAAATAGAAAATTCGAAGGTAGGGGTAGGGTGGTGGTGGAGGGGGGTGTCACGCCCCGAACCATGGCCTGGACGTAACACGGCACTCGGTGCCTTACTGCATGTGACCGAGCGAACCACATGGCTTGCTGAATCATCATGAGGCATAACATGGGCGGAATACTACATAAACATGATGAGCCTTAATAAACATGAGATTTCAAAATATAAAATAAAATACTTGTTTAAAAATATGAATATGGATTGTCATAGATGGCTATACGACTCTGGACATCTGACATAACATGACTATCTAGTTTATGAAACCTCTAACATGAGTTCGAAGTGCTAAACATACTTACTGGAACAAGGCCCTCAGCATATCTTAAATGCATAACTATCATAGAAGTAAATAATGGCTAAACCCCGAAGAAGATGGGGCTCACCAAAAGCTGATACGTGGATGATCCTATAGAGTAGATCTGTCGTCCTGTAAGTCTGTACCTGCATCGTGAAATGCAGGCCTCCGGCAAATAGAAAGGAGATATCAACACATTGAATGTACTGGTATGTAAAGCAACTGAATGAAATAAACGTGGCACATGAAATAATATGATAAGAGCTGAAACTGAAACTGGAGTCTGGTCATGAACATGAGTATCTGACATGAACATAAATACATATATAACATGAGTAAAAACATTTTAAGTTGGGAGAGCATTAATATAACCGACATGTAACCACCACGTTAACACGTGGCGTCTGATCTCTGCCCGATCAGCTAAGCCATCTTGTACCTTGCCGGGGTACAAGACATGAACATGACATGAATGGATCCAAATCCCTCAATAGGGAAAAATATGAAGGTATCGTCCTAACTGGGCGGAGCGATCCTTATCCTACGCTGGCAAACGTAGTTTCAGGCTATCTGAGCCTTCTCGGTAATCTGTGCAACTCCCAAAAACATGAACATGATATAGTTGGCTAAGAAGCCCATGATTTTCGTGAAATAACTTGTAAACAACTTGTAATCATGATTTCACGAAATAACTTGCAAACATGATTTCATGAAATAACTTGTATTTAGCATGTATGTATCTTGAATCATGGCATGAAGATAATTATATAATACAATTGCATGAAAACTTGTAGACATGTAGGATATTCATGAAACAAGCATTTTTATTTAAAAACATGCATGCAAGAACCCATGGAATACGAGATATGGGTTTTCATGGATTACGGACAGATTCTCAATAATCAAAATGAAATATCAAGAACACAACAACGAGATTATATCACAAAGCTTAATATAATATAGTACATGGACCAAGGGTTATCATGAATATGGCTAGAACCTTAGTTTTGGAGAACTTGCGTGTAATCATGAAAGAAGGGCGTGGGGAAGAACAATGATGTTCCCACACGTAGATAGTAACTCTACATGCCTTAGTCGCCCCAAAACTTGAAGAAAAGGTCTGAACTTTTGAAGACGAAACCAAAGCTTTGAACTTGAAACCTTAAGAAGAGTTTTCACTGATTTTTATAGCTACTGTTCGTGGCTCAAAGGGTACTGCTCCGGTCCTCCAAATCCAATCTCCACCGATCAAATTTTATACTTACATGTTATGAATACTCATTTAAAATTTGGGTTCGATCCAATGGTTAGATTACCGGGAAACACGAATTAAATATGGCTAGTCGGAGTGAAAGTCAACAGAAAAATATTAAGGTTTTCTCTAACTCTTTACAACTCTTGATTTTATAAGGTACCGGGGTGGATGAATTTATTCTAGTGTTTAGAAACGATGTAACCTTGTAGAATTCAAAGGTTCTTGATTGAAAGATTTAACTTGGAGAAACCTTAGGAAACTAGATTGTCAAACCAAACTCTTTACGGTTTTTCTTGATTTTTCTTGATTGCAAGAAAGAGTTTCTTGCGGTTCTTGAAGGATTGGAGTGCATAGGTTCTTTAGATATGGAGGTAGAGAGAGAACAAATAGACTCTTAGGGTTTAGAATAGTGTTAGGGACGTTTTTTCTTCATGAAATAATAAAATAAGGAGTCCCAATTCGAGTAGGAAAAGGCTCAAAATGCAACCCAAAATCTGAAAATTCTGCTCTAACCAACGTTAGTAAAACAGGCATAACTCTTACCACAGAGCTCCGTTTGAGCTTTGCAAGATACCATTGAGGGCTACAACTTTCATGTTTTAAATTTTCTCAAATTCTCAACGAATCAAGGGGTTATGGGTTCCCGAAGTAGGTCTGTCGACCATTTTCGCAAAACGCACAAACTTTCAAATTCTTCGCTAAACTCCAACGCTACAAGTCCAAACTTTGTTCTAAGATACGGGATGTAACAAACTTGATTAGTTTTCAAAGCCTTTCTACACCTTCCATCTTATTTTCTTTATATCATCATCTTACGAGTCAAATCTTAGCCCGAAGGTATGAGGTGTTACGGGGGGGAGGGGGCTAAGGTCGAAAATGGGAGGTAAGAAAAAAAATTCTCATTTTTTATTAAAATTTACAAAAGTAAAATAAATTATACTAAATAGAAAATGTTGGGGGGGGAGGGGGGGGGAGGGGAAGGGCAGCTGGTGGTGCCGTAAGGTCAGGGTGGGGTAAGAAAAAAAATTTCTCATTTTTTAATAATATTTTCAGAAGACCGTACTACCCGGGCGGAGTGCTACACGCGTTAGATGGGCCCCTGATCCGCGTAGACCAAAGGCGTTTACGGGATTGACTACCAGGGTATCTAATCCTGTTCGCTCCTCATGCTTTCGCACCCCAGCGTCGGTAGGGAACTAGAGAGCTGCCTTCACTTTTGGTGTTCTTAAGCAAATTTACTAATACTAATAAATAAGGGGTGCGTTGGTGTGTTTTTATCGATCCAAAAAAAATCCTTAAATTTTTAAGGAAAATGAGTTATTATTGGGTGATTGGGTCTAGCGAATTCATATATGGGTACCCATATTTGCCCATATTTTTATGGGTTAAAAAGAGACTTGAAACTCATATTTAACCAAGAGAAATATGAGTGACCCAACTCACTAAAATGTGGGTTAAATGAGCTAATTTTCTAAATATGGGCTGAAATTGTCACTTCTACACACCACCATCTCCACCTTCACTCTCTCTAAGAAAAAAAGGGCTTAATTCGCAGGAATGCCCTTACTTTGGGGTGGTCTTTAATTTTTGCCCATTGAATTGGTGGTCTTTAATTTTTTCCCTTCGTTAGAACCCCTTGGTTTCAGGTTCAAATCCCTGCTCAGTCAAAAATTAAAAAAAAAAATTGCAAGGCAGAATTTGGATTCGCAAGGCAGAGTTTGAAACTCTCCCTTAAGATAGAGTTTGCAATCAAACTCTGCATGATCAGGAAGAGTTTGAGTCAAACTCTGCCTGATCGGGTAGAGTTTTGAGGCAAACTCTACCTTAAGGTAGATTTTTGCCTTCAGACATGCAAAAACTCTACCTTAAGGCAGAGTTTTGCAAACTTTGCCTGCTGGGCAAAACTTTACCTGCAGGTACAGTTTTGCATTCAAAATTCTGCGTGAGGTAGTGCAAAACTCTGCCTTGCGATTTTTTTTTTAACTGAGCTGAGGTTCGAACCAGAACCTTAGGGTATTAGGCGGAGGGCAAAAATTAAAGACCACCAATTTGAGAGGCAAAAATTAAAGACGAGTGGTTTTTGAAGGGCAATCCGCACAAAAAAAAAAAAAGTAAATGAACTGACATAAAACGTAATCCTAATTGATTAAATATTAGTACTAATTTAAACCTCTGTGTAGGACACTGTGGCTGCCAGAAGAAACAAAAAAGTCTGAGGACATCTAATCATGCTTAAGATTTGTTATTCATACAAAGCTTCTTTGTGTAAAACCTTGAACATAAGATCACAAACAGAAGATCCAAGACTTACTGTTGGAAATTTCTGAACAAATGTTACAACAATAAGGCTTTAATATCAAATACTTTTCAGAGTGAAAACTCTGCTTTTGACTTTACAAAGACAGCCCAAGGCTTTTTGCTTTTTTCCCTTAGAATAATTTTTTGTATCTTCCCAGTAGAAGTTCTTGGCAGATCTTCAATCCTAAGTACTAATATTTGATCAATTCGGATTAAGTTTTATGTTAGTACATTTACTTATGCCCTTTTTTCTTAGAGGGAGTGAAGGTGGAGATGGTGGTGGCGCTAATGGTGGCAGTGGTTGCAAAGGGATAGGAGATGATAGTGGTGGTGAAGAAGGGGAAGAGAGAGGTAAATGGGTTGGGTGGTGAGGTGGCATGCCATGTGGTGTCCACCTTATTGAGTTGTCAGTGTCAAGTCAAATCTAATGTCCACTTTGGACAAATATAACGGTAGGGGTATATTTGGACCAAAAGTATAACAAATGATATATTTGGCCCTTTTCCAATAGTATAGGGGTATATTTGGCCCTTTTCCGATTGTTTTAATGTGAACAAAAATAGTCAGTAATTTTACTACTATTAAAATTAGTAAAGTTTAGTAATTTCAATATGATAAAACTAGTTGTGCAACCTCTTCCAATAGCAAGTTGCACAAGTAGAGACCCAAATTTAACATTTGGGAACAATTCCCTTCCAACTAACCAAAATTGGGTCTTTGGGCATAAGAATTAGAGTTCGGAGCCTAAAGAGCACAAAAATACACGGTATAAACCAAAAGGGGGGCTGCCTTCCATTTATATACCAAAAGGGGTATAACGTGGAGGAGCCAACGTTATATCCCAAAAAAAAAAATCAATTGTCGAA
>NC_081348.1:43222298-43391269 GCF_029784015.1 Lycium ferocissimum
GGCTAGACAACGAATTTTCCCCAAGTCTTACAACAATTTTTTGGAAAACTCGGGATTGCCCATGCAGGCCCGTTTAACGTTTAAAAATCTTTGACGGTTTGTGGAAAGCCCTTTGCGATTTTTCGGAAAAAAAATTTTTGCGCGCGCCCGTTGAAAAAAGTTTGAGAATGGGGAGGGCCCCCAAACCCCGAAGAAGCAATACAAACGGGGGGGTCTTGGTTCACATTTACAAAAAGGGGAAATACCCATAAAGTTCTGGGAAAAAAGGTTCTGGGGGGGTGGAGAAACCCCATGCCATGTTCTATGCCTTTAAATTTTTGTGATATCCGAATTCAACCAAAGACCTAGTTAGAAGTACTACAATTGCGGTTTTAAACAAACGAAAAGGAAAATTTTTTGGGAGGGGCATATTCCTTCTCCCTTGGGAGAAAACCCCGAATACGGCAAACCCCGAGCGCGGGACAACGGAAGGAGGAAAAAGGATTAGCCCCCCCGGAAATAGAAAGTGTAGTGCGTGCAAGCAAGTAAACTGAGGTCATAACGAATCGCCGCTCTGACATAAATCGATAGTTGTTGTTGCTTGTTGGTTTATGTTTTTTCTTAAGTTGTACGATCGTTGTTTGTATGTAAAACTTCCAAGAATATATAACATGTCTTGTGCCATTTAATAGTTAGTATGTAATTTAACATTTACTACTCAGTTAATGTGTGACGTTTATTTAACTTATATTTTAGTATTTTTTATTTATGTTCGCATATATAACACATATTTAATTATTGCATGTGTTAAAATATTTGTTTGACTTAATCACTGAAATTAACTGTATGCGTTAAAAATTAAAAAAATCACCAAATTTTTTTATTTATTAAAAACATAGCCGGATATGATTTAAATCTGGCCAACGTCTTACAAACTATTTTTGTAAAACAGTGGAGGGGGAAAAATATACATGTAGTAAAACGTGGACTGATCCACGTTATACAAATAATTTTGTATAACGTGGATCGGTCCACGTTTTACAACATACAAAATTATTTGTATAACGTGGATCAGTCCACGTTATACTATTAATTTTTTTTATTATTGGTTCTCGTTTGACAGTTGAAATTTTTTTTTGGGGTATAACGTTGGCTCATCTGCGTTATACCCCTTTTGGTATATAGTGAAAGGCAGCCCCCCTTTTGATTTATACCGTGTATTTTTGTGCCCTTTAGGCTCCGGACTCATAAGAATTAGGCATTGGTGATCAAGAATGGCAGTCATTTAAGACCTATTCATTTATTTTTATTTTGGGTACGATTGCAGACCTATTCAATATGTACATTATACTCTCGGAGGAATGTCCAGCATGAATGAGTTGTAGTCCTCTCCTCTCCAATCAAATAAAGAGGAAAAGGAGTATAGTCACAGAAAAACAAATCTTTGAGATTGGAGTCCACTCTATTATTATTATTTCCACATTGCAATAAATTTTCATCTTAATTTCTAACCCAAATTGAATGTCTATTTTTCTCTATTAATCTTTCATTTAAAAAAAGTTTAAGTTGTCAAAAAAGAGGACATTTTGCCATATTTTATTGCACAAGTTCAATGTGACCAATTTTCCTACATTTGCGTACAGCTTTTTTCCTTCTTTTTGTTCCTATGTCGTCTCTAAATGGTTCAAACCAAACGCGGATTCGGTCTCTAATTTGATTTTAATTGATGCTAAGTCAAACATATACATTTATTTCGGACAAAAAGGAATTCCATTTTAAAATTATATGTTGTTGAAGTTGTTATAGAAAATCTTATAAACTCTTAAATCATACTCCTTCCGTTCCAAAAAAATTGTCTTTTAACTTGGCACAAAGTTTAAGAAATAAAGGAAGATTTTTGAAATGTGTGGTCCAAAATAAGCCTTAGATATTTGTGTGGCTATAAATCATCTCATAAAAATAAATTATTTCTAATTATAGAAATGTGATAATCTTTTTGGAATAAATTAAAAAAAAAAGAGGATAATCTTTTTGGATAGAGGGAGCGTACAAAATTAAAGTGTTTTAAAATTTAGACAGTACAAAAGCAAATGCAAACTGCGAATAAAAGGAATGGCAAGTCAAGTCAAAGGTCGAGGGCGGAGAGTCAAAAATCAAAACAGAGAAGCCAGCTAGCTAACTCCCATCAATAATAAAATAATTAAATGCAAAGTCTTTGTCCATCACTTGTTTTCAAGGGAATGGCCGGTAGAAAAAAGCCATGAATTTAGTCAAAGTCTACCATGCCCTTCCTGTATGGCCTCTCCCTTTTATTATATAATAATTTATTTAACTATATATAAATGAATCATTTTTGTTTGTTAACTTTACGTGTGTATGGCTTTTCACAATATATTGTTATGATTTAACTTGGGCTGGGGCCAGAATTAGTTTTTGCATTTACACGGTGAGCAACTTTAGGACGTTGAAATTGCAATGTTTCATTACAAATATTTGCAAGAATGATGTAGCCGAAACCCTTATCTCGTTAAGTTGGTATTTGGACATGAATTTGTTGATTGAGAATGGAGTTTAAGATAAGTCTATTAATGGGTTGGGACCCCCGGACAACCGGTTAGAAAATCGTAGGTTTTCGGTCAAAAAGCGGAACCAGATTCTGGGTTAACTGGGTTGGAAAGTTGGAAACCGGAACCGGCCGGTTTTAAACGTAAAAAAAAGCTTTTTTGTTTTTGTTTTTTTATATAGTATATATATATATATATATTATAGTATTTCTTAGAAAAAAACTTATATATATATATATATATATATATATATATATATATATATATATATATAAGTTAAGTTTTTTCTAAGTTTATAACTTTGTATTTATAACTTAAGTATATTTATACTAGATATACCTAAAATATACTTAAGTTATAAAATAGAAATTTATAAACTTAGAAAAAACTTAACTTATATGCTTAGCTACATATATATATATATATATATATATATATATATATATATATATATATATATATATATATATATATATATAACTTAAGTTATTTTTTCAAGTATATAACTTTCTATTTTTTAATTTAAGTAGATGTATATTATAAGTATATTCTTAGTATATTTTAGGTGTATTCCTAACTTAATATAAGTAAGAATATGAACACAAGTAAATAGAATAAAGCTCAATGAGCCATATATTTTATTCATTCATGGATAACATTTATTTACAAGTTGTAATTTTTTTTAACTTGCAAATAATACATGAGTTGCAAAAAGTAGTACAAGAATAAAATCAAAAGTGTCAATCATTTGGCTAATATCCGCAATATTATATTCGATCATTGAGATATCTTCAAAGTCTTCCATTTGGTCTATTCCACTTGCTATCAAATCTTCAATCTCTTCGTCTTCGCCTTCCACCGCTTCTAAGTTTTGGTTGCGTCACTCCGATCTAATCCAATCGCGAATGCAAACTAGTACTTGCAAGCTAAAACCGGATAATGAGTGTCTATGTCTCCAATTTGTTGTCTTTCTTGGCTAAATGCACTTTCCGAAGCCACGGTTGATGTTTGAACCGTAAGGATATCTCGAGCCATTCTTGAAAGTACCAGATGACTCGCCTTGTATTTCTTCCACCATGCTAAGACGTCCAAATCATCTAGTTGGTTGATATCCACATTTGGCTGCATCAAATAAAGGTGATATTCATCAAAGTTTGCATTATGAGAAGGAGTTGGATGTGAATGTAAAACTTTTAAATTCGACAAACCCGACAAGCCCTTTTTGCTACTTTGAGAAGTAGTAGGGCGTGGAGCAACGGGTGTAGCACTTTCTTCCAAAGTAGAATAATGACTAAAAACTTTTCTAAACTCGGCATCAATCGCGAGCTCGGTGTCATGTAAAGATGGTTCAACTCCCTCGTCAATTTCTAAATAGTTATAAATTTGACCAATCAATCCTCTAGTATAAGACATTTTAAAACAAAGATTTAAAAGAGAACCCAATATAAATAAAGTTGGGATGGGAAAAAAAGTATTTCTTAAATTTTGTTGTCATAGAAAAAATAGCCACTTGATAATCGGATTTATCTTTATACTCATATAAAACTCTATCTATTTCCGTTAAGTAGGCTAAAATTCCGGTTATCGTGGGATATAATTGTCTAGAAAAAGCAAGAGTTGCATTATAAAAATTTTGTAAAAGTTCAATACATTCCTTAACATCTTCTCAATCGTTAATATTTATCCAATCATCACTATCCGTATTAAAATGGTTGTGAACTTGTTGTATGGGAATCCTATAATCATATGCTTATTGTAACATAATGCAAGTGTAGTTCCACATAGTGTCAACTTCTACTTGAATTTTCCTAGGTCTAAGGACATTTTGCAAACAAGAATTCTCAAAATCTCTTATTTTTTGCTTATTAGCATTACAAAAAAGAAAAGCGACCGCATTTCTAACGTTTTGAATAGAATCTTCAAAATAGTCAAGACCATCTCTAAAAATCAAGTTTAAAATGTGACAACTACATCTCACATGAAAAATATTTTCTAGCGGAGGGTTTAATTCCCTTTTTAAAAGACCAACCGCCTTTGTATTATTAGAAACATTATCTAAAGCAATACAAAGTGTTTTTCTATAAATGTTACAAAATTTCACAATAGTTGACATTGAATCCGCTAAAAATTTTCCGTCACGACGACCTTTCCCTTCATCATATAAAAAAGCTATAATTCTTTTTTTCATCACCCAATTATCATCAACCCAATGACATGTAATAACAAAAAAATCTAGCTTGTTAAGACTAAGACCCAAATCGGCGGTAAGAAAAACACTACAATTTAAAGAATTAAATACATGGCGCAAATAAAATCTATAATATCCGATCTACAAGTACTTCTAGGAATACCCTCAAACAACGGATTATAACAACGTTGAATATAAGTAACAAACCCCAAACCCGAAGGAAAGGAAAATGGTAGAGCATCAAAAGCAACAATTTTAGCTATTTCTATACGATCCTTTTTCTTGCCATAGCTAAAAATTTTACCGGTTCGTGGGTCTATTGTTTGTTGAGTACCCCCCACATTTGAACCCGTTTTCTCTCCCCAAACATCCCTATGTCTAGTTCTCATATGATTCGTTAGTAAACCCGTTCCACCATCCTTACTAGTTTGTTGCCTAAAAACAAATTCTTTTTTACATATATTACATATAGCTACTTGTCTATCCTTATCTTTAGTCATAAATTTCTAAATTCTAGCGGTTGGCCTACGAGTTTTTGGCGGTTTGTCTTGTGTATGTGATTGTGCAGGATGTGTATCTCCTATGGGATTTTTGGGGTCTTGTGTTTCATCATCATCATCAATTTCATTAAAAGTGCCGGTATAGTGTTGCATTACCTCATGATCTAAAAGTGGATTATTATAGGTGTTTCGTTCACAAATGTTTCCTCCATAAACCCACCCCTAACAATACCACTACTACCGCCACCACGTCTCACTCTCTTCGACATTATTAAATAGCAATAATTTAAATCACACGCAAATAAATCACAAGAAAATAAATTGCAACAAATGAAGTTGCTAGAATTAAATTGCGTAAATTAAATAGCGGAAAATAAAGGTAGAGTTGGAACGAAGGTACCAAATTGCCGGACTAATTTCCACCAAAGTGCAGGCGGCTAGAATTGCAAATCCACCAAAGCTTTGGAGCTACTTCGGATTGTTGCAAAATCACCAACTCCACCAACATTTTTTTTTTATAATTGCAAAATTAATAATTGAAACTAGAATAAAACTTTATAATATTTAATTGAGAGAAATTTAAAGTGGCTAATTGTTGCAAAGTAGCTATAATTGAGAGAAAGAGAAGAGTGAATTGGTGTGGATTAAAATTGGAAATGGAGAGGGATTTATCTAGGGGTGGGGGATGGGTTAAAGTGTATTAAAAAAAAGTTTGCGGGGGGGGGGGGGGGGGTTGGGAGGCCAAAATGGTCGTTTGGAGCCGTTGCAACGGCCATTTTGCAAAATGGATTGTTGCCCAATGGTACAGTGGACTGCTCATTTAAAAAAAAAAAAAAATTGACCGGTTAACCGATTTTAACTAGCTGGTTCCAGTTAACCGGTTAATCGGTCGTATTTTTTAAAAACCGGCCCAGTAGAGAAACCCCGGTAGACCGGCGACCTGTAAACCGGTTTTAACCAGGCTTAGTTTAAGAGACAGAAAAGGACTTTTTAAGCTTGTAATCTAAAATAAATCATAAATATTTATGTGACTATAAATCATCTCATTATGAATGAGAAATTTAAAGTTAAATTATTCTCAAACAATTATTTTTTAACACACTAAAAAGGAAAGTGCATCACAAAAATTGAGACAGCGGAAACAGTATTTGAAGTTGAAACAAAGGTATTATTTGAAAACTAAAGTTGTGGACGGTCATGAAAACACAATTGAAGTTTTGTGAATTGAAAAAACTTGTATTGTAACTTATTTTTCAAACTCCACATTTCAAGTTTGAAGTGGAAATAATGGGTCAATTTAATAAATAACACTATTTGATTCCTTTAAATAATCTTCAAAACATTTTAAACAATACGTATGGACAAACGGGTCATGAATGCTTTTCGAATTTTTCTTACGGGAAAGATTGAAGAAATAGGATCGTGTTTGGTGCATGTGAACAACAATTATGATTTTCTGGTCATTGCCGAGGGAAATTTCAATTACACAGCGTAATGTTTAATGGGAAAACGGAAAAGCACATTATTTTAAAAAAAAAATAAGTAAGTCTGTATTTTGACCATCTTAATTTCCCAACTGGTATCCCACGTACTATCAGGAATTTCGAACAAGCTACAATGTCAATATACTTTTCCGCCAAAGTTAGTAGTCAGCTCAAATAAGCAAGAATCAATAAATTACTGGTAGAACTACAAACTAGTTGGCTCCATATTAAATGCATCCCCCAGATATTTTGAGAGCACATCTAGACTGACTGTTTTCAAGACACCACGTATTATATTTTTAACACAATGACGAGATCATTTGGGACCTGGCTCGGCAAAGCATTAAGGAGGCTTGGACTTGAATATGTCTAATGAGTTGATTTACGGCAGGAATGAAACTTTGGCATCATAGAGTTTCTAGCAAATTCAACAATCAAAGCTTTTGTTTGAATATCTACTTTTGTTTTACGTGCATTTAGCATATGCTTATAGAGATCTTACTCTCTAGTATTCTCATATAAATAAGTTTTTGAACTTTAGTTATATTGCTATTACTAATACGAGAAAGTTATTTTTAGTCTAAATCTTTTATTCGGCTCATTTATTTCATTATTCAAATTTCAAATTCACTAACTCATATGTTTTGATTATAACTTTTTACTTCTTTTTTTCAGAAATAACATTTACTTAATCTATACATAACCTATAACATAGATTAAAAAGAGCAAAGCTAGTTAGTTCAGATAGGAGGAAGAGAACGTCTATTGTTCTGTAGATATAAATGATTTTATATTGAGGGGTTATGTGTGGTTATATTGTCCTGTGTATGGTATTGAATGAGACGTGATAAAACCTATTTGGTCTTTTTTCCCTACATGGTATAAGACCCACGCACGTTATCACTATTCAGTGTCCCGATGTTGTTGACTCGCATTATGGTTAAGAATGTATACAATTGTAATCTCTTCAACTGACGGTATTTTCACATGAACTAACTTTTAAGTATTTGAATTTAAGACTTTCGATCTTTCTGGGCTAATGCCAGGACCACTCAGACCATATATGTTACATTATCCGACCTAGACAAATGAAAAAAATATTTAAATCGAGTCAAGCTTACTAGTTCGAATTTCTATTTAACATGGATACAATTTTTATAATTTGTATCGTAGAATCATACTACCCGTCAGCATAATTTCAATGGATGAAAGGCAGAGAAGAAAATATCATACTTATAACATATAGCGAAAGGAAAAATGTTATACTGTAAAAAAGAAAAAAAATTATAAGGCATGTGGGCCTCTCCTGGTATACCTACTCAGTCAAAATTATTTTTGGCCAATTTTTGCAGGATTGCTGTTGGCGGGGTGATCTTTAGTTTTTGCCCCTCAAATTGGTGGTCTTTTAAGTTTTGTCCTTTAGTAAAAAAAAAATTGGTTTCGGATTCAAACCGTGGCTCAGTCAAACATTAAAAAAGAAATCGGTTTCGGGTTCAAACCGTGGCTCAATCAAAAATTAAAAAAGAAATCGCAAGGCAGAGTTTCAAACTCTACCTTACGATAGAGTTTTGGAAATTCTGCATTGCGAATCTAAACTTCTGCCTTGCGATTTTTTTTTTTTTTTATTGAGCTGGGGTTCAAATCCAGAACCTCGAGATATTAGGCGAAGGGCAAAATTAAAGACCACCAATTTAAGGCGCAAAAATTAAAGACCACCAATTTAAGGCGCAAAAATTAAAGACCACCCCAAAAGAAGGGCAATCCGCTCAAATAAATGATTATTTTTAGGAAAATTTACTTGTCATAACTACTTCTAAGACCTATTTATGAATAATAACTACCTTTGATTTTATTTATTGTTCATAACTAAAATATTTTCTTAAATTACACATCATAACTAGTGTCCTGTATTTCACAAGTTTCTCTTTTAAATTAGTTTTCTCTCACCTCTCAAATTTATTTCTCCCTCACCCTTCTCTTTCTCTCTCTCTCTCTTCTCCCCCGGATCCGTCGGATCTATTTCCCTTGCCTCGATTCCTTCAAATATGTCAAGTTACTTCATCAGGAAAATTGTTCAAGATTGTGACAGTGGAAGTGTCAGAATGACAAGAACTAGTAACAGAACTCTTCTTGATGGCATAGAGCACATAATCTCTGCAATCCTCGTCGAATTTCTGAAGAATAACACTAGAGAGCTCGTACCCCTTCTCGATTTAGTTATGGAGGCAACTCTTCACTGTTGATGTTGCTATAAATCAGATTCCTTTGAAACTTTTAAGTTTCTCTGATTTATAAATCTCTGAAGAAAAGGAGTGACGTTTTGGTTTGTTCTTTACTTTTTTTTCGACACTGCCACTTCTTCTCGCGGTGGCGCGGTGGTTCACCGGTGGTTAAACGCATATCCACCCTCGATGAGAGTTGTGGAGCTTCATGCTCACCAAGTGTTTGATAAAATGCTTGATATATTTCGATATATTTCGTTGTATTTCAATGTATTTCTAATTTATGAAACAATTTTCGATATATTTCATTGTATTCCATTGTATATATGCATACTACAATTTTATATTTCTTAAACAATCAACCATATTTTATTGTATTCGAGTGTATATTTTTCGTATTTGGAAGTATTTCTAAAAGTTTGGAATGGAGTAATTTGGAGAGAGAAACGTGGGTTATTATGGAACTTCAACGATTATGCGTGATACATGGTTGATTTAATTTGATTTACCATTTAAAATGAAAGAAGAATATGTTCCATATATACGACCTATTTTGACTACTTGCATTTTATATTTCGGTGTATTTCAAAAATGCGAACTCGGCCCGAACTTTGTATTTCCGTGTATTTCGTATTTCAAAAACGCGAAATACAACGAAATATAACAAAAACTAGCTACGATTTGTAAATATAGAAAAGTAGCTATAAATTGTTAGAAAAATTTGTTAAAGGTAGCTGTTTATGTAAGTTTCCCTTATTTTTAATCCTGTTGAACTTTGTAGTTTGTTAACTTTAACTTATGGGGCAATTTGCACAATTGGCCTAGGGGACTGCGGTGGTCTTTAATTTTTGCCCAATTTCAGGTGGGAACCCCCATCAGTCAAAAATTAAAAAAAATTGTAAGGTAGAATTTGATTCGCAAGACAAAAAATTGCCTGGAAAACTCTGCCTTCAGGTTGAGATTTGCTTGCAAAACTCTGCATTCAAGCAAAAGCAGAAGTTTGCTACCTTCAGACAGAGTTTTACTACCTTTAGACAGAGTTTGAAACTCTACCTTAAAATAGAGTTAAGTTTTGCCTTCAAGCAGAGGCAGAACTCTACTATCTCATGGCCGAGTTTGAAACTCTTGCATAAGCCAAACTTTACCTTAAGACAGAGTTTTGCCTTATGCCTGAAGGCAAAACATAAGGTAGAGGTTTGCATTAAAGTAAAATTTTCTTTTTTTTACTCAATTGAAATTTTACAAAACTCTACCTTACTTTTTTTTTTACCGAGCCGAGAGTCGAACCCCCAATATTAGGGGAAGGTCAAAATTAAAGACCGCACAAAAAATGTAACGTATGTGTGCACACAGTTTTTTCCGCTACGAGTTTTTACTCAACTTCATATTTCGGTGACATATGAACGCCAGCGTCACAATTGAGAAGATTCCCTGGACACGTATTTTGTTACATGGTCCTCATATACACCAAGGTTGTGCTGTATTACATATGATAGTTCTGTTTTTTCTACTGACATTCTCTCTTCCGATTATTTTTTTCGCAACTGAAATTGAAATAGAAAGATTTTAACAAACTTAAGGAACTATTGCGGCAGTATGACTACTGCGAACTAGAGGCTTTGACATTTGTATACAACTGACCGTTAACCCGATGATGTAACAAAAAATGTCATCTCCAACAGTAGAACTTGAACTCCAATATTATTATTATTATTATTATATACATAAAAGATACATGATCGACTACAATCTGCTGCAGTCTACAGGGATAGTGATTCCTAACTGGCATCCTCTAGCTAACCGCGTCAATAAATAATTTTGGGACCCACACACTTGAACATGTCCATCCAATGAAAGGCCTCACACAACTATTGTGGGTTGTGGGAGACGCAGAGTAAAAAATCTTTGGCTGGACAGCGTTTACAGTTGAATATCGACCGTACTACCAATTCGCTCACAGTGCGATGTGAGAAAGCGTTTGCCTTTTTTGATTCCTCGACTAATTACTCTTCCATCATTCATATATAGAGCCCCTCATCGAATCGCACCTTCAAATACGTTTTTTTTTTTTTTTCACTCTCCTCAGAAATCTCTTAAAAGAAACTATTTGCCACGAATAGTTTCCTTTTAGGATATTGCCCGACTATAATGCAAGCTCCACTATATATCAATGCTTCTAATACCTGGTAAATTCATACCGTTCATTAATAAAAAAAAGAGTACGTACAAGTCTTTCGCACTGACTGGGAAAAAAATATACTTATACAACCTGGCCAATTAATTGCCGATGGATAAAATAAACTACAAAAGAACGCATCACATGATAAAAAGACAAGTCAAAACCACACTAACACGACTGTCAAAACTTTTTTATGACATGGTTATTTAATGGATGACCAGTAGTATGTACAGATGCACGCACCATACATATGAAGAAGAAAATATGGTCCTACCAAACAAGGACACACTCGCGAGGATGGGACAGGTACAACATATATAATGGGAAACCTAGCACAGCTAGAGGAAGTACGTAATTAAGTGATAAAGAGTCTAATAAGTAGTATAATTAAGCGGCACAGGTGGGACAGGTGCAGCCAGGACCGCACTTGCAGTGAGCCTTTCCAGTAGCGGCAGTGCTGCCTTCACTCTTGGGACACGTGCAAGGATTGCACCCACAGTGCTCTCCGCATGAGCACCTCTTGTGCTCCATGCTTGCGTCTTCCCCTGTGCACCTGCATGCATATATTCGTGATTATATATGCGTTTATGCTCAATTAATAAGTAAGAGAATACTACTTATCCAATAGTGCATAAAGTATATACCTGCAAGCAACGCCACCAGGGCAGGGAGAAGGACAACCGCACCTTTCATTGCATGTAGCAGAACTTCCTCTTACATCAGCCATATCTCTAGCCCTCTTTCTTTTGTATGCTGCACCTGTAGGTGGATACTACTACTTAATTAGTAAGTACTTATTCGCAAGCCGATATGATATATATGGGGAAATTCCTGTGAAATCTAAACGGAAACAAGAAAAGTGCAACAAATTAAGGGCTGACCTAGACAATTTATGGTTATCTTAAATGATACTAGGTGAGCGGATAGATAGGAATGAAGACCGCATTGCCTTTAAATTTGGCTAGTCCAGTGAACCAGGTGGCTACACTCTGCGGGATCCCATGACACCTGGCTATTACGTGTCAAGCCGCCCGCTTAATTCTTACTCTCTTTTCCCATGCATGCCACCTATTCTTCTTCAACTGTCCCCTACTCAGCTACTATCTACTACTCCCTCCGGATAAAAAAAAAAGAGTCCACTTAGGCTTTTTTTTTTTATCAAAAAAAAAATTCACTTAGCAAATCAAGAAAGAATTAATTTTATTTTTTCATATTTGCCCTATTAAGTGTTGTATGATCAAATCCCAATGCCTATTTAATTAGGAGTAATTAAGTCAAATTACTTATTTTTGTCTAGGAGTTAGTATTTTCTTAAGAGGTGTATAAATGGCTAAGTGAACTCTTTTTTTTATCCGGAGGGAGTAGCTAGTAGTATTGCTATTTCCACCATGCATATATAAAATCACTTTAATTTTGTACACATTGATTTGTAAATACTAAGAGCCATTTGAATTGGCCTATAAGTTGGTCAAATCATCCTATAAGCCATTTTAACTTATTTGGATATTTGATAAAAATAAAAAACAGTTTAAATTAAGTTAAAAAATGCTTAAAATAAGCCAAAACCAAGAAGTTGCCTAACCCCCATTTTTTTTTTTTTTTTGGCTTAAAAGCCATTTTGATTTGACCAACAACTTTATCCTTTTATCCCTTATATTTTCTATTAATGTCAATATTACCCTTACTTCTAAAAAATTTTTAAGCACGTAACTGCTTATTTATAAAATAACTTTCAGCACTTAAAAAGAATTTTAAGCACTTATGCTTAAAAGCTAACTTTTTTAGCTAATCCAAACGGGCTCTAGAATTACGTGATTCTCAACGAACGTTCTCTAACTATATTGTAAAGTTTAGAATTTGATAAATTACAAAAGAAAGTAAATAGCTTGTTATAACTCCTCAGAATAGACTATGAGCCCGTTTGGATTGGCTTATAAGTTGCTTATAAAATTTATTTTCACTTTTTGAGTGTTTGGTAGTAAATTTAAAATCATTTTGTGCATAAAATAAAAAAAATAATTGAATTTTGGCTTAATTTATCTAAAGCAGCGTATAAGCTAAAAACAGCTTATAAGCCAAAAAAAATAAGTTAGCCTACCCCAACTTATTTTTATTTGGCCCCAACTTATTTTTATTTGGCTTATAAAATTTAGAACATAATTTATAACTTATTTTAAGCCCATCCAAACAGGCTCTATAAAATCTGATAATGTCCAAAAGCAAGTAAATACACTAATCTATTAAAATAGGCTTACATTAGAAATTCAGTCTTAAGGCTGTTTCTACTTATTATGATCATGTCAAATAATGAAGTTTTTGAATTACCAACCAAATGGAAATAATATATCGAATTGTTATGTTGAGGTAACCGATCAAGCCGTCAATTTGTCAAATCGCGAAAGTCAGGTGGGAGTTATTGAGACGATCAACACTTGATGTGCCTTTTCTTGGCCCCCAACTCATGCCTTTTAATTACCCCTCCCCCGCCCCCCCAACCCTCCGATTCATGATGTGTGAGTATTTGTTAGTATTTAAATTTTAAAATAAAAAAAAAAAAAAAAAAAAAAAAAAAAAACTTTAAAACTTATAATTTAAAACAAGCCATAAATATTTATGTGACTATAAATCCTCGAACACAAAGTTGAAAGTCTAAAATTAAATTATTATTAAGTATAAAAAGATATCAATTTTTCTTTTAAACTAACTAAAACGAAAAGATGGTCAAACAAATTGGAGGGAGGCGGTACTTTGGTTTAGATAGTACTGTCACGGTTTCTGTGAGCTGCTGCTACACACACGATTACGTGCATTCGAATAATTTCGTCATCACCACTCTTCAATCATCATGTCTAGAAAGAGTGCCCCAGACATAAAATCATATTGGAGTACTTACAATGTGATTTTAAGGTTTTACGTTTAAATCTCAAAACCAGAAAGTTACTACAGTTTGGTCAATGATATATAGAAGGAATGTGCCCATATTTCTTCAAGCATGGCGTAGGGAGTTGCTCATAATCGTAATGTTCCTTCTTAGAAGCAAAAACATTGTGTTTATAGGGGTACATTTCCTCTTTAACACTTGAATAATAGGTGTGGTGATGATTCATCCATCATCCCTTCAAAGAGTAGGCAGTGGGCTCCTCCATTAACATTAAAACGTTGTATGTTACTACTAGTACTCATGCTTTGGTGTCAGCTCTTTCCAAAGTATCCTACCAAATAAGTCTATAATTGTTGCGCTGCCTCCTGTTGAATGGAGTAGAGAGAAATACACATCAGTGTCCGCAAACATGCTAGCAAAGACTCGGGAAAAGACGAGCTTATTGCTATTTTCACAATAAAATATCCTCCAGACACTTCATATTTTACCACAAGAACTACTATGCCTCAATTCCAAGCAAGTCGTTGCCTTTCTATTTTACAAAGCCTCAAATTATTTGATGCTATTTGTTACATTTAGCCTCCGTAAACTAAGGAGTTTTTACTAGAGTTTCTAGCTGTATTCTTACATTATTGTCATTGAGGAAATTTGTAAGCTAAAGTACTCGTGTAAGTTCTAAATATTTAGTTAAAAAGATCTATTCATGATTGTCAAAAAAAAAAAAAAAAAAAAAAAAAAAAAAAAACTACTGATGCATGTATAGTTTAATCCACAAAAGAGAGTTGGTTAAATGGTCCGTTGACAAGAAAGAAGTGACAAAGAAAATGGGACTTAAGGAGAAATATCATGCTATACAATCTGACGAATATCAGGAACTTGAATCCATTTAATTTTATCAAACTAAGTTTTTAATATATGTTAAATCTTTTCTTTTGCTACTGCTACTATACACTCATACAAATGGGCTGGAGGGAGTAAAGTGTAACCATGCTGTAGCATACTATGCTTAACTCAGCATATGAAAGGGTGAGAAAGTTGCTAAGATGCCTTAAAGTCATGATACAACTCATGTAAAGTGATGCATGTTGCTTATACATGAAACTGGTCATATACTCCACCTTATATTGGATAAAACATCTTCTCACTCTGAGGTGGAGTCTATGGAAAGACGGTCAGAAACACAGGTACGGACATGGAAAAGGATTGCACAGGTGATGAGCAAGAATTAAAGATTTTAGAAAATGACAATGCATGGGTTTACCTTGTAAAGGAAACTGGTCATAAGAAGTGGCGTTAGGTCAGAGATTTGTTCAGATAATAGTAAGGCTATCCAAGTTTGGTGTTCTTCTTTTTTTTTTTTTTTTCACGAGCCTTCTAAAGTGATTATTTTCCTTAATGATGATGATGTATAACAAAATTCTATGCAAAAGCTTAAAATACAAAAACTACTAAAGATGTGTGTATAGATAGAATACTCAAAAAGTTTTGCTCATTAGAAGAACATAAACTTACCAATCATTACTTTGCTAAGTATCTTCAACTCCAAGTTGTTGAAGAGAATCAGGGGAAACAAGGAACACACGTCTAGATGTTTGATACCGGAAAACTACTATTCCTTTATATGCTGCCCGTGGTACACCATCCTGATGAAATAAACAGTTAAAGCAAGTTTTACAAAAAGCAAAAGAACCATGACAGAGGACAAATCCATTCACAGGCAAACAGCTAGTGTGAGTAGACCTATCCACGGTCCAAGCAAAGAACCGATGTGGGGCCAGTCAATGGTCCATATTAAACACAGATTACCCAAACCCATATCTGACTTGCGTCCCATCATAGGTCTAATTTCAACAGCATGAGCATCCTTTTCCCGGAGTAGGACTCACCATGAGCAACAAATGGGCGTTAAAAGAATTTATCTTTAAAAGTTGAAAACATAACATTAAATATAATCGAACTTTTATTTACCAAAAAATAACTTAGTTTGCAGTTCAATTAAGACTTGAGTAATCAATTGATCGAGTAACCAAATTCACAAATAAAAGGCTATAAATTAGTCTAATTTTTTAATAAATTGCCACCTATTTAAGTTTTGCCAATTCTATACATGTAGGTATATTATTACAGAACAAATACATACTATTAAAATATAATTTCAATATCAAATATATCAAAAATATAAATTATAATAAATATATAAGGCCAGAACAGCCAGCGTACAGGCCATTAATACTGTCCAAATCTTGCACATATTGGCAAGCTCATTTTTTGTTCCAGCCCAAACTCAGAAAGTTGACTGGTCCCCAAGCCCATATATAGGCACAAGTGAAATGGAAGGCGGCAAACATGTATTTCAAATCTCACCTCCCTTTACACCTCAATCCTTATAAGGGGATGAATTGTGGAATTGGGTTCTGTAAATGACAAGTGCTAAAAGGATAAAATCAGGCATGAATTTTGAACTCCTCAACAGTCTGTTTCAGAGTTATGTAGAATAGATGCCTAACATGCAATGCACAGCCATACCCAACATATATAATGACTGCATCTAAAGAACCCACCAAATGAATATGATCAAATCTCAGGTCATAAGCAATTCTATATGAAATAGAAGGCCTCACATACACATTACCTTCCATTCTTCAAAAATGCCGAACTTTCGTGCGATATCTTCAAAGTCTAGTTGGTCTCTGTACTGAATACGCACATCACCATCTATGTTAAACGCTTTTAAAACAGCATCAGCTCCATGGATGGGCTTAGCCTTTCTAACCAAGTCACCAAAGTGCTTCACGTAGTTGTCCTGAGAACACGAAACCACAAGAGGATTTAAATCACGAATTTCTCAATCAACTGTCTAATAATGTGACAGCTTTCCTAAATTCTTTAATTTTCAGTACATAATCCTCAAATCATTACCTCCAAAAGGTAACTAAGGTCCATCGACTTCCAATCAACCTTCCAACAAAATTCCAAGGTGGAACACATGTCATACAAATGGAAAGAATGAGTAGACAAGGAAAAAGGGATGATGGAAATAAAATAACACAAGGAAGTTAGTAACATGCCTGTACATCATTTAGCTTAATTGGCTCAAGATACTGCTTGAAAAACTGCCCCAAACTAGAACCCTGTAAATAACAAAAGATTGTTGACAAGGTTTAAGGAGAAGTTTCTGTAAGGTTGGTAAATATTGGGAATATTCATCTTATTCACCAAGATGGTCGAACAACAACAACTACGCCTCAGTCCCAAATAAGTTGGGGTTGGCTATATGATCCCCATTTCTTTATTTAGATCGTGGAAATTGATAAAACAGCTCTAGAAGGGATGAGCAGCAATGAGAAACATTTTTCTCTTGATAAGTATCTCATTAAGAAAATATCACACCATTGTAGATAAAATTCTAGCTCAACTTAGTTTAATGAGCCAAAGTGCAAATGATTTCAAGGAGGATTTGTATACACATACATGCTCACCAAAATTATACGTTCTGCAAACTTCCGGGCGAATAAATTGTCGACCTCTGTGATTTTCTTTGAGCCTTAGCCAGTCATCCCAGTAAGTAAAAGTAAGGTCAAAGAAAATCTTTGAAGGTTCCCAAGGCAATTAATTTATACAAGAAATAAACACATCAGTTGGAAAGGATATGCCTTTGGCCACTTTGGAGATAGTTCGGCCCAAGTTGATTTTGAAAGCATCCACCCAAGACCAGGGAAAAAATCTGAGCGGTAAAGAGCATCTGCAGTGTAATCAATATAAAGCGTTTCAGTGGGATTAGATAAGCGATGCTCTGTTCACTTTGCTAAAAAACACCTAAATAACACCAATATATTCCACAACATCGAGCAGAAAACAATGATATTAATCTCCATGGGTGAAACACTTTTTCTCAGCTCAACAATGACATCAATGTGTAAAACCATTTAGTTATTTATTTTATTTTTTCTTTGGCAGTTCAAAATATTTAATTGAAGCCCGCAATCCTAGAAAGAACTATAGGAGTCCAGAAAAGAGAAACGTGGATTTCTCTTATGACAATCTTAGACATATTAATTTGTGTTTGTACTTTGTACCAAAAGAACAGGTCAGTTATGAATGCTAGACCAAAGATATAACTTACAAGGATCTTGGACGAACTGCCTTTGTCCATTGTCATTCCAGGAAGAAATAGCCATGATCGACCTGGGATGTTCACCACAAGGATGTAAGAAATGTTACACTTGGGACATTCAGAACAGGCATTTTTCACCAATCATCCCCATGTTTTAGGCCGAGACCCATTTTAGTTGGTTCACTTAGCATATTTGGCAACCAGCTTATGCAAGGAGCAGTTTTTAGTCCTTTTGCTAAGAATGTTATATAATCAAAATGGAAGTTTATTCCCCTCGCTACCATCAGATTTTCTCCTACCACCAGCCTGGTAGAGCAGGAGATCTTGAATGCATTCTGAATCTGATACAATTGTGTTGGTTCTTTAAAGAAAAATCCAAAAGGTTGAATGGGGAGTTGGATAACAAGAGGGAAAAAAACAGATTTTCCTGAGACTAACAATCCTTTGAAAGTAAAGCATGCAAATCTGGATCCTTTGAGAATGCCCTTACTTGTCTCTGTCAAGAAGAGTAGCTCCAGCCTCAAAGTAGTCAAAAAAATCAGCAGCAATTTCCATATCATCTGCACAGATATCGTGAGAAGAAAAAAGTACAGAGAATATGCAACATAGTGATTAAGATAGATCAGCAGTACCTTCTAGTATGATAACACGGCTAAAATTATGCTTGTGAAACAGCTGATCCAGTGCCCACTTATAATGACCTAAGGAAAGAGTGGTCCAATGGCTAAGGCAAGACTAACACTTGTTGAAATAAAAATGAGCAAAGAAAAAAAATGAAGAAAAAGATAAAATCATCCTTACGTGCAATTTTGTAGTATGCAATCAGCTCCCCTGGTCTTTCAGTATGCACAGGTTCAAAATCTAAGTGCTGTCGATAAAGAAATTAAAAAGTCCATTCTTAACAACAGTCAAGAAAAAAGTGCCAAGAAGAGTTTGATTTTGATACCAAGCTAAAAGCAATGGTTCTACACTACAGTTAATGTGAGGCCAGAACTGTTATTCGCTAGTCAGCAAAAGATACAAGATACAGACTAAAATAACTGCAGCCACCTAAAACTAAACGATTAAAAAATAGAAGCTAGATTCATCTCATATGCGACACAAACCTTTTACCAGAACAAATTTAGCAACTGATAGGTTATAAAACTATGAACCTTGTAGTATAGAAGATGAATGTACATATAAAACAGAAGTATGGCTACTCATACGAAGAGAGAGAGAGGAAGAAATCACACATAGAGCGAGAAAGAGCAAGAGAAAGGGAAAAGTTGCAGCTTAAAAGCATAATTTTTTTTTTTTTTTTTTTTGAGAAGGTAACAGTAGCTTAAAAGCATAAATAAAAGAACACATGCCTCTTCCACTTGGATTGTCTTATAGTGAAAGAGGACAAATTGTGTCACATAATGAATAGATGAAATATAAAAAGAGTTGAACTGGTAAGGAAAACATTTGCATGTCAAATATAGATTATGCATGTTTTCCCTTTCTATTTTTTAGCAGATAAAAACTACTTATGGGCAATTTTTCTACTAACGTGTTTCACAGTTACACAATCTTGTTATTGGAATGACGATGATCGATTGTTGCAAGTAAAAACAAGCCTGGAAACAATGAGTTCACATTCTTTAGTCTATACTTGTCCTCCAAGTAAGGACCTGCCTGATTTAAATTTCACAGAGAGAGATACCCCAAATGAATCCGTTTTCCCTTTCTCAAGGAGTAGGGAAGAGTACCTGCATATATGTCAGCTGATCATAGCTCAAAGCAAGCTTTCTAACATCAGGATTTGATCCATCCTGCCAAAGGGAGGTAGAACGGAAAGTAGGTTCAACAAGAGAAAAAAGACAAGCATACGATAGAAGGCTATGAGAGGGAAAATAAATGGGTACCTGGGATATGAAAAGAGGATATTTTGACGCAACAGATGTTTGGTATCTGATGACAACAAAGGAAGTACCGGGCTTATCAGCTGAGGCATCTACTATTTAATAAGAAGCAGATAAAATTGTTTTGATACAAAGCATACTTTAAGATGGATTTAATAGTCCTCTCCAGGTAGTCAGCACGGTTGCAAGCCATAACAACTACAGCAGCCACTGGCATCTAGTAAATATAGTAATTAGGTGATGAACAAACATTTGACAGAATTAAGGTCAACAGATGTTGGTAGCGAAAGTATGATTGAAGATATGAGGATGTATGTAAACCTGTACATTTCCAATCAACTTTTTTATTCCTTTACCTGTAACAAATAATTAACAAACATCAAATATATAAATAAGCACAAATACTTGTAGGCATGAGTATAACTAGTATTAGAGCCCATAACATTAATAACTCAATGATGTGAACTGACACATTGACGCTAACAGATTTTTATTTATCATGTACAATGGAATGATACTATCATGTTTACAGGAATATATTTCATATTACTGCGACTAAAAGCAGTGGCTTTTGGACGAAAAGTTGAAAGAAGAAAGAGGAATTTATGAACTTACTTTCAAGATCCTGAACAAGAGCCCTTAATTGTCGGCACTCCTGGTCCTGACGCTTCATTTGTTCTGAAAATGTAGCAAGATGAAGATAAGGAAAGTACAACTACCCGTTCAGCAAATTTTTTAAAAGAAACCACACCATTTTTTTTCACTGCACTCAATTAAGATAGGACGAAAACCTACATAAAAATTTCAAGATAGACGATTTCCAGTAGCTCCATTTGTAGAATGGAGGATTAGAATGGAGGAAATAAAGCCATTTCTCATATAGTTGGAAAGAGGACAACAAAGAAAGAAAAGACTACACCGGAGAACACAGTGCACCTTCAAGAGCCACAACTCTTCCTTGCTGCTGGCTAATCTGGTCAATAAGCAACCTAGTCTGACTTGTACAATGATTTTCTGCTTCAATCTGTATCATTCATATGATTTGTACACATTATGAGCAATTAAAAGTTCTTTTATTCTTTCTTTAGCATACATCATTGACACAGGGTGCAGTTGTGTGACACAGGGTGCAGTTGTGTGCTGCCAAGAAAATGCAAAAGAAGATTAAGCAATCTCCTGTTGAGAAGAAAAGAAAAGATTTTCTGAATGACATTGTTGAAAGATACCTTCAACTGGAGCATATGAGCTTTTTAGAAACATTATGTTCAGAATACGTGACGTGAATATAAATACTTAAACAGTAGGGCACAGGAAATATGTCTATGGTATTTAGATTCCATGTAGGGAGGATGACTAGATGAGTCCAGATACTCACTGCAGCAGCAAGGCGTTCTGCATATTCTGACTGTGTCACAAAAAGCCGCATCTGAGCAATGTAGCAAACACAACCGTTTAGAACATACCTACTTCACCATTAAGCAAACACTAATCCAGAACGAAAAAAGAGAGTGAAGTTAAATTCGTCTCATAACACCTATGTCAACAGAACCAAGTAACCTCAGATGCCAAAGTAAAGATGAAACAAGCTAATAGTGCAAAGAAAGGATTCCTTTGGGTGGTGGACAAGTTGTGGCTTTCCCTAAGCAGTATAAACTTTTCTATTTATAAATGCGGTATCTATGCTAACTTGTGTGCACCTCGACCAATCCACCGGGTACTTACTACCTCCTACCAGCACAGATATCGAATAAATCCGTCCACCAAGCTAAGCCAGATGAGAGGAGAGGAACTTCTACTTTTGCCTCTATAGGGATTCCAACCTTGGTTCCCAGGGTTGCTACCGCAATTTTTCAATTGTTAGGCCAGCCCCTTGTGGCTAAAATTCGTATGTTAACATTTGCTTTTGCTGAAAACATCAGAAAGAGATAAGAGATATACTAAAACTAAACCAACACAGTATGGTAACGTAAATAATTTGCATAAGTTGGCACAGTATCATCAGAATCTATTGCAAATTTGCAATAGCAGAAGGAAATTTTCAATCCCATCGCCTAGCTACAAGCTATAAGAATTTGCAATTGCATAGCGTCCAAAGATGTTTGGGACATGTGAATCTCAATGCTTTCCTAATTGCTCACCCTATGTTTGCCAAGGGGAATTGCGACCCAAAATCCTAAAAGAGAGACCAGTGGCCTAGCTAAGTTTGTTGAAGGGGGTTCATTGAATCTCTTTCGTGGAAATGGTACACTGTACAAATAGGGTAAACGCAGTTTTTCTCTACATATAAATTGCTGCATCCCCTTGATAGTTAAGCTATTCACTGATTGTGCAAGTTTGCATTTTTTCAAAACCCCTCATTAGAATTCCTGACTGCTCCCCAAATGGATAGTGAGGATCCATATAGTCAACCCCAACGAGCTCAGGAGACGTAATAGTTGTTGATGATGATGAGATTGTTTTATAGATTAATAACAAACTTGTTTTTCTAAATTCTACTTGAACTCAAAATTAGTCCCCCTAATTTCTTACTGACAATATTTTTGGGGCAAATTGTGTTTATATGAAAGAATGCAGAATTAAAGAAAAAACTAAGGGAGCAGAAAGAATTAGCGCACCTATGTTAATTTGTAGTTGACCAAAAAAGAAGAAATATGAGAGAAATAATTAAATGATATGAGAAAGATAGGGATAACCTGTATGTATATGAAGGCGAGAGCAGCGAGGATGAGCAAGTAGCGTAACTTGTTCCCTCTCATCTCTTCTTCTTGACTCTTGCTCCTTTTCCGATCCTAGATCTCTTCCAATTACTGCATCACAATTTTTACCCTCTAATTACTAAACTCAAATCGTCCCAAAATTTTACGGCTGTTACACTGAGTAGTTGTCCGGTACCGTTTGATTTTAGATTTCATTTAGCCGTTATAAATAAAAGTATGCAAATAAATTATTTTTTTATTTGTTGCATATAAATGAAAATAATACACTTCTTAATGTTAAAATTCCAATTGAGTTTCATATCTCATTAATTAAAAACTGAAAAGACTAATAAATTTATAACTAGTTCTACCATATTGATAAGAATTAAAATCTAAGAAATATGTGTATTTAAAATTAATTGAGAATTTAAATATTTCAAATTTGACATAAGAATTCAACAATTGTAGATAGGTTGTTTCGTAAATTCAAGTCTTTTATTGATGATATGATGCTCGAATTGATGAAGAATTTTGTCCAAAGTCTCAACAAAAGGGAATTCAATAGCTTTCCTTAAGGTTTTGTCTAAAAGCTTAATAATTGGCTCTTATATCTAACCCTTGGTAACAGTTGCTTTTTATTTTTATACATAATATATTTCTTACAAAATATTATTATACAATATTTAAGTATAGCTGTTTTACAGAGCTAATTTTACAAAGAGTGTACTACTACTGTAATGATGCTATAGCGAAGTAAAATATAACATGAAAAATTAGTTCCAGAGAAAATCGGGTTATTATAGTGAAATTGTTATAGATATTATCATATCTTGTGGATGTCTATTTTTAGGAGAAATATTAGGGCTAATAACTTTGGGACCAAGTCAATAGTCTCCTATAAATAGAGATGTTCCCTTCATTGTATTTCATCCCTCAAAAGAAATAAGAACTCTTTTCTCTCTTTCTCTACAAATATTCTTGCTTTAGTTTATTGTTTTATAACACGTTATCAACACGAGACTCTACCGTCTCAATAAATTTTCGAAGGCTAAGATATGGATAATTTTCAAAGTAAGTTTGGATTAAAATCCAATTATGAAGACATTTGTTTGATTGATTTTGCTAATACACACACGATATTCAAAGACAAGAAATATTTTTCTCATTTACTTATGGGTAAGGCAAACGTTAATACCATTTCTGGTAGTACCAATTTGATTGAAGGCTTCGAAAGAGCCACCATAATTTTGCCTAAGGGAACAAAACTCATTATAAGCGATGTCATATTCTCTCCTAAGTCCGGAAGGAACTATTAAGTTTTAAAGATATCAAAATCAAAAATGGATACCATATTAAAACAATGGATGAGATGAATCTTAAATACATTGGTATCATCAAGGATGCCTCTGGCCAAAAAGTTGTTATAGAAAAGTTTCTTGTTTTGTCTTCTGGCTTATATTAGACAAAAATTGGTGTAATTGAGGCACATTCTGTCGTAAACCAGAAGTTTACTGAAGCTAATATGTTTGTACTTTGGCATGATCGACTGGACATCCTGGATCTATAATGATGAGACGAATTATAGAAAATTCAAATGGGCATTCATTAAAGAACCTGAAGATTCTTTTAAATAATGAATTTTCTTGTCCTTCTTGTTATTAAGGCAAGTTAATTATTAGGCCATCACCTACAAAGGTTGGGTTTGAATTCTCTGAATTTTTGGAACGTATACATGGGGATATTTGTAGACCTATTCACCCACCTAGTGGATCATTTAGATATTTTATGGTCCTAATATATGCTTCTTCTAGATGGTCTCATGTGTGCCTAGTGTCATCTCGCAACTTGGCGTTTGCGAAATTATTGACACAAATAATTCGATTACGGGCACAATTTTCTGATAATCCAATAAAGCCTATTCGTTTTAATAATCTTTGCAGAGTTTTCATCCCGAGCATTTAATGATTATTGTTTATCAATTGGGATAAGAGTTGAACATCCTGAAGCTCATGTTCACACTCAAAATGGCCTTGCAAAGTCAATAATTAAACATCTGCAGTTAATTGCAAGACTATTACTTATGAAAATGAGGTTGCCCACGTCTGTTTAGCGTCACGCTATTTTGCATGCAGCAACACTAGTTCGTCTCATACCGACAAATTATCATAAGTTTTCTCCGTTGCAATTGGTTTTGGGTCAAGAACCTAATATATCCCATCTAAGAATTTTTGAATGTGCCGTAAATGTGTCTGTAGCACCACCACATCGCACCAAGATGGGTCCCCCATTAGGAATATATGTTGGGTTTGAATTAGGGGTGGGCATAAACACCGAAAATTGAAAAACCGGACCGAACCGAATTAATTCGATTTTTCGGTTTCGGTTTTTCGGTTTTTCGGTTCGGTTTTCGATTTTTTTTAATAACAATTTCGGTGTTCGGTTCCGGTTCTTCGATTTTTCGGTTAAACCGAAGTTTTTTTTTTTTTTTTTTTTTTTTTTTTGAAGATTTACTACATGAATACAATTTTTTTTGGGGAAAAAAACATAAGTAGACAATAATATTATAATATTTACATACTCTTAGTAAATCAAATTGCTATATATAAGGAAACCCTTCAGACGTGAATAACTCCAATACCTATTTGTTGTTCATAGTATAACTGCTTTTATACAATTTCATACTTCCTCCTTATTACGCAAGATTTTTTTCCCGTTTTTTTCTTACCTTTTCTACTTCCTCCTTATTCTCAACTTCTTTCATTGTTCCATAAAAAATAAAATCTCAGTTTTCATTTAACACTACAGGATATTGAATACAAGTATATTAATAATTTGAGTGTTGATTTTTATTATATATAGTATAATAAAAATGTTATACATAGAATAATATTCATATAATTTATTTCACCTATTATAATAAATTAGATATAACTCACATAATTTGATTATACACTATATAAAATTTTATATACCTCGTATGATTTTATTAGATGTTGCATAATACATTATATTTTGTATATAGAAGATATTATCTTGTATGTGTGGATGATCACTATGGTTGGATTCTAAAGTCATCAAACCTTCAAACATTTAGTCTAACGTAAACCTCCGTAACTCGAAGCAATCAAGAAGGAAAAATGAAAATAAATGGAGAGATGTGTAATTGCTAAAAAAATCGAATTAAAAAATCGAAACCGAACTTCAAAAAACCGAACCGAACCGAACTAATTCGGTGCGGTGTTCGGTGTCCACTTTCAAAAAATCGAAACCGAAAAACCGAACCGAACTTTGAAAAAATCGAACCGAAAAACCGAACGCCCACCCCTAGTTTGAATCGCCCTCCATTATCCGCTACCTTGAACCATTAACTGGAGAGTTTTTCACTGCTCGATTTGCAGATTGTCGATTTGATGAGACAATTTTCCCAAAATTAGGGGGAGAGAATAATGAAATAAAAAGGGAAATTTTGTGGAGTAATCCATCATTGTCTCATCTTGATCCACATGCTTCTGTTTATGAGCAAGAGGTCCAATAGATTATTCACTTGCAGAAAATAACAAATCAAATGCCAGACGCATTTACAGATTTGAAAAGAATTACCAAATCACATATTCCTGCAGAGACTGTCCCAATTCAGATTGATGTCCCTATAGGACCATCTACTAGTATCATAGCAAATGAGTCCAAAGCAAGCCTGAAGCGTGGTAGACCATTGAGTTCTAAGGATCGAAATCCTAGAAAAAGAAAAATAAATGGTCAAGATGACACTACGAAAGAACCTCATAAAGAAATTCAAGATTTGAACAATATTGATATTCTTGAAGAAATCAATGAGCCTGAGACTCAAGAAAATGAGGAAATATCAATTAATCCAATTGATGTTGGGACTAATTTGAATCGATTGGAAATAAATGTGGATTATGTCTTTGCTTATAATGTTGCAACAAGAATTATGCAAGATAGTGAGGATCTTGAACCCCGATCTGTTAAAGAATGTCGAGAAAGATGTGATTGGCCAAAGTGGCAAGAGGCGATTCAATCAGAGTTAAACTTGCTTACCAAACGAGAAGTTTTTGGACCTATAGTTCAAACACCCAAGGGTATTAAACCTGTTGGTTATAAATGGGTTTTTGTGCGAAAAAGAAATGCGAAAAATGAGATACAAAGATATAAGGCACGCCTTATTGCACAAGGATTTTCACAAAGGCCTTGTGTCGATTATGAAGAAACGTACTCACCTGTTATGGATGCAATAACGTTACGTTATCTCATTAGTTTCACTGTCCATGAACTTCGAGATGCATTTAACGGATATGGTTACAGCCTATCTTTATGGATCACTTGAAAATGAAATATACATGAAAATTCCTGAAGGATTTAAGATGCCTGAAGCATGTAGTTCAAAGTCTCGGGAAATGTATTCAATCAGATTGCAAAGATCATTATATGGTCTGAAGCAATCCGGGCGCATGTGGTATAACCGTCTTAGTGAGTATTTGTTGAAGGAAGGCTCTACAAATGATGCCATTTACCTATGTGTTTTTATAAAGAAAACAATATCGGAGTTTGTTGTACTTGCTGTATATGTTGACGACATAAACCTTATTGGAACTCCTGCAGAGCTCAAAAAGGCAATTGATTATTTAAAGAAGGAATTTGAGATGAAAGATCTTGGAAAGACAAAATTATGCCTTGGTTTGCAAATTGAACATTTGACAAATAGTATCTTTGTCCATCAATCTGCCTATACAGAGAAAGTGTTGAAATGGTTTTATATGGATGAAGCACATCCATTAAGTACTCCGATGGTTGTTCGGTCACTTGATGTGAATAAAGATCCATTCCGACCTTAAGAAAAGAATGAGAAAATTCTTGGTCCTAAAGTACCATATCTTAGTGCAATTGGTGTGCTAATGTATCTTGCCAATAAACAAGGCCTAACATAGAATTTTCAATTAATGTGTTAGCAAGATATAGTTGTGCTCCTACAAGGAGACACTGGAACGGAATTAAACACATATTGAGGTATCTAAAAGAGACTATCGATTTGGGCTTATTTTGTTCTAACAATTGCAGTCCCGATCTGGTTGGTTATGCCTATGCAGGGTATTTATCTGACCCACGCAAAGCTAGATCTCAAACAGGCTATGTGTTTATATGTGGAGGTGCTGTCATATCTTGGCGATCTACAAAACAGTCTATTGTAGCTACCTCATTAAATCATGCAGAAATAATAGCAATTCATGAAGCAAGCCGAGAAGTTGTGTGGCTAAGGTCAATGATACATCTCATTCGAGGAAAGTGCGATTTGAAATGTGAAAAAATACCCACAATCTTATATAAAGATAATGCAACATGCATTGCTCAATTGAAGGGAGGATTCATAAAAGGAGATACGACAAAGCACATTTCACCAAAGTTGTTCTTCACACACGAGCTCCAAAAGAATGGTGATATCAACGTGTAACAGATTCGTTCGTGTGATAATATGGCTGATTTATTCACTAAGTCTCTACCAACTGTAACTTTCGAGAAGATGGTGCACAAGATTGGAATGCGAAGACTCAAGCACTTGGACTGAAGTTCTTATCAGGGGGTGTTAATACATGTTGTACTCTTTTTTCCATATGAGGTTTTGTCCCACTGGGTTTTTCTTGTAAGGCTTTTAATGAGGCAACCAAAATATGTATTATTAGAAATGTGTACTCTTTTTCCTCCACTAGAATTCTCCCCCGGGTTTTTTCTAGTAAGGTTTTAATGAGGTATATTATCTATAAAAATAGACATCCAAGGGGGAGTGTTATAGATATTATCATATCTTGTGGATGTATATCTTTAGGAGAAATATTAGGGCTAATAACTTTGGGACCAAGTCAATATTTTCCTATTTAGAGATGTTCTCTTCGTTGTATTTCATCCCTTAAAAGAAATAAGAACTCTCTTATCTCTTTCCCTACAAATATGCTTGCTTTAGTTTATTGTTTTATAACAGAAATGCTGTTATAACGAATGACAATTATAGAAAGGTTTGACTGTATTACATAAATAAATCTTCCTTTTGCTCAGACCAACGTTTATGTCTGTAGTCCTAAAATATGTACTCAATCTTCATCAAATTTCAATCTTTTATTTACTTTCTTTTAGTATAGTTATAAGGAAAATCTCGTTGTTATACCCCATTTTAACCGGGTCAAAACGGAGTACAACATATTGGTGATTCCTAATTATTTAACTTAAGGAGTCGCCACCTAATTATTTTTAATGGTGAATTAGGACACCTAATTATTAACTAAATATTGCTAAGCTAAACTCCATTTTTTAAGGTCTTACAAACCTAATGAATTCTAGGTAAGGGTCCTAATTATCCTAAAGGGAAGGGGTTAAGCATCCTTTAAGATCCGTCAAACACGGTTACCGACCAAACTTAGGTTAATTTAAAAGGGTTAAGGATAAGTGAAAAAAGTTTAAAGTCCTCGTTTTAGGAGGAAACTGACTAAGAGCTTGTTTGGATGGGCTTATGCCTATAAGCTGTTTGCAGCTTATAAGCTAAAAAAAATAAGTTGGGGTAGTCTAACTTATTTTTTTTGGCTTATAAGCTGTTTTCAACATGAATTGCTTTAGATAATTTAAGTCAAATGGGCTAATTATTTTTTTGAGCTTATTTTAAGCACAAAATGACTTTAAACTAGTACCAAACACTCAAAAAAGCTGAAAACGGTGCTTATAAAGCAACTTATAAGCCAATCCAAACGGGCTCTAAGTTAACTTAGAGAAAAGCATTTATGTCAACTTATTTGAGAAGATCATCTTTCGAAAGCTATTTCTTCATTTGAAAACGATGTTGTCGAAAACTTTTTATCTTTGTTGAAAATACTAATTTTGTTGTGAATGTGATTTGAAAAATTGAGATGACTCTACTTATATTCAAAGAAGGATTAAATTCATCATAAAATGAAGGCTACTTCGTATAATAGATTTATTTGGTGAAAAATATTTAAGCAAACTCCAACACCTGAAATAACATTATTAACCAAAGTAAAACCATGAATGAAACTTGGTTTTTTTTAAAATTAGACTTCATTCTAAAAAAGGCTACATGAAGTAAAATCAGCAAAGGTTCTCTCTTTTTTTTTTTTTTTTTTTTTTTTCTCGACTCAAAGTTGGTAAAAATAATTATCCCTTTTCCAAAAATTTAAGAATTAGTTTCCAAGTCTTGAAATAACAAAGGAAATTCATGCACTGTAAAGCTATTTATATGACTATTTCGACACTGTTGATCTGCGAAAAAACTCATTAATGGTTATTCTTAAGGCTAAGGTACTATCCAAAACTAATTAAGAGCTAATTAAAACACTTATTTTCAAGGCCTTCTAGTTAGAACTTGATTAACAGAATGGGCTACTGTTTGATCCTAAATAATGAACTGAGTACGGTAAAATCTTAAAACAAATAAGGTAAACAACAATTAAGTGACCATGAAAATAAGTAAAGCGGATCGCCTCATCCGGTGGCCAAAATGGAGAGTCTTTTATCCCCTTTCACTGTTTATACAGCATAGGAGAAAATATGCAGGGAAGAGAGTTGTAAGCGGAAATGTGCGGCGGACTCCATGGATGCCGAGTCTCTTATTGAAACTCAAAGTATTCCACCCGTGTACATGCAACGAAGAATTAACAGAAACTTGGAATTAGAAAGGGTGTTATTCAAAAGAAATACATAAACTCGGATGAGAATCACGTAATTAAATATTCAAAGAAAAACATTTAGCTGAGTTAAAGCATAGTCATATTTCTTTTGAATAATAATAAATCTACACTTCAACTCAAGTTCAGTTTTGAACATACGGACATAAAGGACAAGTTCAGACCTTGTCGACATACCATGGACAATAAGATTGCAAACCAGATATAAAAAGTAATTTGAATAAGTTGTTTAGAGGATTTGAGGCTTGTCTGCCTAGCCAGAAATTACTTAAGGCTATTTCTATGCTAAATTATGTGAAACCAGCTGAAAACAAATATCCTGTCCAAGTTTTTTAAATAGTAGTTCAAATCCTTTCTATGTGGGAAAAACTTCATTTAACCAATTTGAACCTATTTCTATCACATTATTGGAGCCTAAATCTCATACAAATCGTCAAGGGATGAAAGTACTTCAAAATTGAGTAAAGCGGGGATTGAATATGCCCTAAGCATGCTGAAGATAACAGTAAACAAGTAGAAACACATGGACTCTCAGAACACTGTCATGTTTAAATATTTAAAGGACAAACAGATTTCTTTTGATCCAAAATCCTATATGCCTATCTAATCCTCAATTTGACCTTCAACTAGAACCATATTGCACTGTCAATACATAATAAAGACCACTAGAAACCAATATGGATACCACCACATCCAGGATAAAACAGGACAAGGCACTGATATGAAACATGGACATGTATTTTTATAGTTAAGAGGTCAACAGGTTTGAAGACTGACCTATAACCATTTTTTTTAACACAAGGGACTGATCCCAACTAGCATTACTAACATTAAAGGAGAAATGACACCATACCTCACATGTTCATAGATGCACACACTAACACATACTAGTTTTAAGTAAGCAACCAACATAATATTCATACTAATAACTTTCTGGGCTCTAAACAAATAGTAGTAGTTTATAGGATGGTTATTTATCTTAACACATTTATATTTAGACTATCATTCATGCTCAAAATAGACAGGAATCTGACCTATCATGCTTATAAATCAAACAATATCATATAACTAAGTGAGACAGGCCTCTGTTATAAGCATACTAATGGATTAAAGCCAAAACATTATTAACATAGTCATCCAAACATGAGCATACAGATACTGCTAGAACTAACACTAATCTACACTAAGATATGAATATATGAATACTATTGACTGAAACTAAACTAAAACATGGATGTATAAATACTATAGACTATTAAACTGCAATTAACTAAACACAAACATACACAAATGCTAACAAGCTACCAACTAAAATTAGATTGACTAAAACAACAAAGCATACACGAACAAACTAAACTGACTGAAACAACAAAGAAAGATTCATCAACACATAAATGATATGAGATTCCTTTCAGATAGCTTAATGTAATTACAAAGAGATAAAATACCAACGAATAAATTCAGAAGCAGACCATGAGCATGACGAATACATTTTTTCACGAACAGTATGCTTGTTCTAGTTGTGCAGCGGCAGAATACTAGTTCATATTCTAATATGAACAGCAGCTAAATCACATTCATAAGGGCACTTTTGATTGAAAGGAAAGAAAGAAATTTTTCATGCTTTTATATAATAGTGAAACAGAGATCTTAAGTCATATTTTTAAGTAAAACACTGAATATACTAACTAAGCATCAACCATCATCAAGAGACGAATTCAACTTCCTATTGTACAACGTCGGCCATAACTTCTTATTTTACGACATCGAGCAAACAAATCCTAACACAGCCCCAACTTGAAACTAAAACACTTTAAACATACAAACAAAGAATCCAAATACGCATCGAACTAAAAAAAGAGTGGAAAGAAGAGATTGCACTGACCTTTCTCGTGTGCAGTGAACCGAGCCGGTGTCAAAAATCTACTCGAATCCCGATTTAGAAATGATACAAACGGAATGGAGAAAATATTGACTAGTTGTTGTGAAGGGGATATGCGGCTAAGGAACTTTAGAGCTAAAAGGTCGGCTGATAAAAATCTACAGAGGTATATATGGGACGA
Source organism: Lycium ferocissimum (assembly GCF_029784015.1). Classification (NCBI taxonomy): domain Eukaryota; kingdom Viridiplantae; phylum Streptophyta; class Magnoliopsida; order Solanales; family Solanaceae; genus Lycium; species Lycium ferocissimum. Next base: position 43,254,758 of record NC_081348.1, read on the forward strand.
CTCTCTCCAAAACCAACCCCTTCCCCAATGAACTCCAAGACGCTAATATATATAGGACGAAAATTAGGGTTTCGGATTTCAAACCTTTGGCTCCAAAACGAAAATCAAAAGGCTGTTTGAAATCAAATCCCAGCTCTGAAAAGTCAATTTTTCTCAGAGATTTTGGCCCTTTGTGTTGACTAGAATCGTTGAAGATAGGAGAGAAGGAAACGTTTCAGTCCTTGAGATGGGGGGATACGAAAAAGGTACAAAGTTGCCTAAAATAGTGGGACAAATCTACTGAGGATCGATGAAGAGGAAGGGTTTTTTCATGGAAGTGGAAATGGGAAGAAGACGACAATGGCATGGCTGCGTAGGAAAAATGAAAATAAAGGAAAAATGTAAAAAAATAAAGAGAAAAATTTTAAAAAAAAATTGGCCGATTGTGGGTGTAGCTAATTGGGCTCGGCATAAAGTTTGCGGTGTAAAAAATGTGGCTGCATATATATGTATTTTTATTCATGGAAAAGTAATCACAAAATACAAATTCGCGCGCTAAAATATTACCGAATAAAAATGTATTTATTAGAGATGCCTTTAGAAGAATTGCAGCAGATGAAATCACATGGACGTTAAATAAAATTACATGATATCGTAATAGTTGTGACATATTTACGATAACATTTATAAAGTTTGAAAGTAAGTAAATGCTATTGTCTAATTGTATAAAATGGAATAAAATGCAAAGTTTAAATTTTATATGCCCCCTCGGCGGACTTTTAGTTATGTTTAACTAAAAGCGTTTTACATAAGCATACACTCCCTAATCTGGTAAAAAAATGTTAAAAGTGACTATCGCAATTATAATATTAGTGCAAAATTTCAAAAAAATGTAAAAAATGTGGTGATTCTTTTTAAAAAATAATGCGGAAAAAATGTATTTATTAGTACTAATAATAATAATAATAATAATAATAATAGTAAATGCTAGTCTAATTGTATTAAGTTTTACGGCATTAAAAAAATTATAATAATTATAATATTAAGTTTTCGAAAAAATAATAATAATAATAATAATAATAATAATAATAATAATAATAATAATAATAATAATAATAATAATAATAATAATAATAATAATAATAATGATAATATTAATAATAATAACAATAATAAAAATAATAATAATAACGATAATAGTGGAAAACGACCATATTAATAGAAAGCAAATAATTGTGGTAAAGTATACATAACTATTCGTAAATAAATATTTTGGAAAAAGGGCGGGACAAAATCGGGTGTCAACACTCGTTGTGCAGCAGTCTACATCATTATTTGACTTGTAAATTCTTGATTACAAGAAATTGCTTTAATTATTTATTTATATTTAAAAAGAAATAAAATTAAAGCAAGAAGAGGAAATTATAGAATTTTCTAAATATCAAACAAGTACAACTAAAGAAAGTATAATTGTTATTCTCATCTCATTCTTTTTTCCCTTTAAATCTTTTCACTCACACGTAATGTTAAAAGTACTTTTTAAAAAAAATGTTAAAAGTAACTTTATCAACAATGATGCCCTAGGATGGGGTAAATATGATCAATATTTACTAAGCAATTCAAACATTTTGATCACTAAAATGGGATAAGTATAATAAAAAACTTATTTTTTACATCAGATCATTGATGATACGACCATGTGTCTTCTTCACGTTATTTTGTTACCTATTGTGATTAATTGATGTGCGTTTTTACCTTATTTATTACTTAACTATGATAGAATAAAGTATATTAATTTTGTATAAACATCGAGTGTGATTAAGTTTTTATTGTGTAGTTATCAATTTCGTATGTGCGCTATCATTGTCTATAATTGTATATTGGTTTTCTTTAACTTTACTTTGTAGATAAGTTAATATGATCATTATATTAAAGAGAAGGTAATAAAGCAAGAAGTAGATCTCATCATACAATAGGACTAAAGTAGAGGCATCACTAGTCCACATTAAGCGAAGATTACAACACCCAGAGAATACTTTTGCCAATAGCTGTAACCAGATGCATGATACTTTTATGAACACTCAAATTGGCATCCAAAATTTGGACAAATATCTTATATTACTATATTAGCACCACTTTTACAAATGAAACAAGTAGTTATTGAACAATGGAAGTCTCTTAGATGCCTTGGCAGTAGAATAAGAATGGACCTCCGGTCCCCTCTCCTCTCGCTTGTGCTGCTTTGACAATTAGGGCCGACTTTATGGTCAGATTTTATCTGTTTATTCCATGTGTGTGTGTAACTTTCAGAAGAAAAGGAAAAGAATATAAGCCCACCCTGATTTCAACCAATCTAATTTTAAAGGAAGCACGGTATCAAGGAAAGGCAACTATCCATACAACAAAGCTCCAAAGAGAAATGCTGCACCAAGATATGCGCAGCAACATCAAATTTAGACTTCCGAATTTCGAATCCAGGCCCTGTGGCGGTAGTATTAATAATAACAATTATATCCTACTCTAGCAAATCTAGCATTCTTGTTGCCTTCCACGGAAGTGGTGAGGAATCATAGCTATGTCATTAATCTGGTTTATGCTTTTTGCCGAATACGCACCACAGCACAAGCGGTCCCCGACAGACATCTTCCCTTCACCTTATAGTTTTATGTTTTATGAGGGGAAAGTGGAGTGGTTGTCCAACCGAGCAAATAGCATATTTATATTAATGAGTAATCCTAGAATGACAAGCTAGCTATTAGTCCTATCCTTAAGTTACTTTATACTCAAGTATTCTCATTCTCCTCACATCATAATCCCAAATACTATCATACTGGCCCACCGTCCATCCACCCATCCTTTTGGTTTATTTTTCTTTTTTAATCCCTAATTAAGGATAATGCATCTGCAGTAGGTATGTTCTACTACTACTTTTTTATTAATCCGGGTAGTTGGCCATTTTGGTGTGCTCCACAATTTCCCATTACCAGTTTCTTTGGCTTTTCTTTTACTTGAGGGAACTGTCTATACCTCGTGATATCCTCCTTGAGAAAAAAGATTAAACTTCGCTTTCTCTGGCTACCACCCTATACTTTACTAAGACCACATGATCTAGTATCACTACTTCCTCTTCTCCTCCTCCTCTTTTCCAAAAGGATATTTCTTGTCCTGTATGTTTCCTCTCTGGGAGTTTGTAAACTTTAAAACGTGCTACAAGATTCAAATTGTCTCTGCAGCTGTCTCCTTTTGTTTTTCTATCATGACGAATTAGCTTTCAAGAGCTCAGACTTGAAAAATTCTTCCTGTCCATCCCTTTAGACTGCTTCTGCTTCTGCTCCGTCGCTACCTTATTATATCTCTCTCATTGTTTATTTGCATCTGGTTTTGTTGGTAATCTACTTCTACAGTTACCAAGGGGTTGATATCCTCCTACGATTTTGCTGGTTTGGAACTGGAGGCGTCATCATGAATTTAAACTGGTTCGTGCTTCTATTCATCTGCTTTATTGGACAATCTTCAGGACAGCAGAGACAAACTGATGAGGTGAACATTGGAGCCATCTTTTCGTTTGGTACCACCAATGGCAAAGTTGCCAGAATTGCCATGGAAGCTGCTGTTCAAGACGTCAATTCTGATCCTTCTCTTCTCGGCGGAAGAAAACTTGCTCTCACCCTGCATGATTCAAACTTCAGCGGATTCCTAGGAATCATTGGAGGTATATATATTTACTCTTTATCTTTTCACAGATGCAATTCTTCTTTATGATCTCTCACTCTTCTTATCTCTGCCCAGCATTACAATTCATGGAGACCGATACCGTAGCTGTAATTGGCCCTCAAAGTTCTGTAATGGCCCATGTACTCTCTCACCTTGTGAACGAACTCCATGTGCCCCTCCTATCTTTCACAGCATTGGACCCAACACTCTCACCTCTTCAGTACCCTTATTTCATTCAGACGGCTCCCAATGATCTTCTTCTAATGACTGCCATAGCCGATATGATTAGTTATTTCCAATACAGAGAGGTTGTTGCTATTTTCTCGGATGATGATCAAGGTCGAAATAGTATTACCGCTCTAGGTGATAGACTCGATGCTAGGCGCTGTAAGATATCTTACAAGGCAATACTTCCGCCTGAACCTATGTCTACTCGTGACCTGATCATGGCCGAGTTGGCTAAGGTCAAATCAATGGAATCTCGAGTTATTGTTCTACATACATTATCCATAACAGGTCTCAAGGTCTTTGAGATTGCCCAGGAGCTTGGCATGATGACTAGTGGGTATGTTTGGATAGCTACTTCATGGCTTTCCAGTACTCTCGATTCAACTTCAGTTCCGCCAAAGGTGGCTAGCTCTGTACAAGGTGTTCTCACCCTTCGCTCCCATACGCCAGATTCCCCAAAGAAGAGGGCTTTTCAATCAAGGTGGAACAAGTTGAGTAATGGCTCCATCGCTTTGAATGTTTATGGTCTGTACGCCTATGATACTGTTTGGATGATTGCCTATGCAGTCAAAGAGTTTTTCGATCATGGAGGCAAGATCACCTACTCAAATGATTCCAATTTGAATAGTTTTTCTGGAGAGGCAATGAATCTTGCTGCTCTTAGCATATTCGATGGTGGAGAGCAACTGCTTAGTAACATATTAAAGACTAATATGAGTGGGGTAAGTGGTCCAATTGCATTTAACCCAGATAGATCCATGCTCCGTCCCTCATTTGATATTCTCAATGTAGTTGGCAAAGGATTGCTAAGGCAAATAGGATACTGGTGTAACTACTCTGGGCTATCTGTTGTGCCTCCAGAGTCTCTTTATGCCAAACCAGCTAACAGGTCAAGTTCAACTCAACGGTTGCATCAGGTTATATGGCCAGGGAAAACTACAAAAAGACCGCGTGGATGGGTATTTCCAGACAATGGGGGGTCATTAACGATTGGAGTCCCGAGGAGAGTTGGCTACAAAGCATTTGTTTCGGAAGAGGAAGGTACTGGAGTAGTCCGTGGATACTGCATAGATGTCTTCCTTGCAGCCTTGAAGTGTCTTTCATATCCTGTGCCTCATAAATTCATCTTGTTCGGTGATGGACACAAAAACCCAAGCTACACTCAGTTAGTAAACATGATCACAGCAGATGTGGGTGTCAATGTCATTGCAAGTATATTCATGCTACTTTAACAGTCAGTGTAACATTGTTTTTCTTATTCCGTAATAGGTATTTGATGCTGCAGTGGGTGACATTACAATTGTAACAAACCGCACGAAGGTTTTGGATTTTACTCAACCATACATAGAATCAGGGTTAGTGGTGGTGGTACCTGTGAAGAAGATGAGATCGATTGCTTGGGCTTTCCTGCGGCCATTTACTCCCCTGACGTGGGGAGTCATAGCCGCTTTTTGCCTTGTTGTGGGAACCGTAGTGTGGATACTAGAGCACAAATTTAATGATGAATTTCGTGGCCCACCCAGGAAACAGGTGGTCACAATTTTATGGTGAGTCAATTGGATGCCTTCCGGTTAGCCTTCCAAGTACTTAGTGGGAAGTTAATGCAACAATCTAAGTAGTAGGATCCTACAAAGCTGCGCAAGAAGCTATATATAGAAAGCAGTTTTTGAATTGATTTCTTGCATTTCCTTCAGGTTCGAACCTCATAATTTGCATCTTGCTCTTTAGGATTTGAACTCATCTTCTTGTATGCTATATTTCGCTTGCAGGTTTAGCTTCTCAACGATTTTTGGAGCCCCAAGTAAGTATCTAGTTTCTCCTTTTCCAAAAGTCAAGATCATAATTGTATTTACGCAGTGTTAACTTTGGCATAATCGGTCAGTTGTAAAAACCTTTCAGGAGAAGACACAGTGAGCACATTGGGTCGAATTGTACTGCTTATATGGTTATTCGTAATGTTGATAGTTACATCGAGCTATACCGCAAGCTTGACATCGTTTCTAACAGTTCAACAGCTCTCCTCATCTATCCAAGGAATTGAATCATTGGTAACAAGCAATGACGCAATCGGGTACCAGGTAGGCTCTTTTGCTGAGAACTACTTGTTTGAAGAAGTCAACATTGCAAAGTCTAGGCTTGTTCCTCTTGGATCACCAGAAGAATATGCTGATGCCCTTGAACAAGGAAGAGTTGCTGCTGTGGTCGATGAACGTCCATATGTGGATGAGTTTTTAGCAACTTACTGCGGGTTCCAAAAAGTTGGCCCAGAGTTTACCAGAAGTGGGTGGGGATTTGTAAGTATTTCCTTACTCATATATTTTACTAACACGTATAGCTAGGTAATAAATGGACATGAGTTGCAAAATGAGTGAAATGACTTATCTAAAAAGTTAGTCATGTAACATAAGCTGATAGCTTGATCCAATTAAATTATAGGCATTTCCGAGAGATTCCCCCTTAGCAGTTGACATGTCAACGGCAATCTTGCAATTATCTGAGAATGGAGAGCTAGAGAAGATTCGCGAGAAGTGGTTAAACAGAAAAGTTTGTGGGGGGCAGAGCTCTGCGGTAGACTCAGAGCAGCTTCAGTTGAAGAGCTTTTGGGGTTTATTCCTCATTTGTGGAGTTACTTGCTGTTTCGCTCTGCTTGTATATTTCTGCGTCATGTTGTGCCAGTTCAAACGACATTTTCCTGAATTAACGCGGCGTTGTACTTCTACTGGAACTAGAATATCACATTCTGTCCGGCTTAAGAAATTCATATCTTTTGTGGATGAGAAGGCAGAGATATCTGCAAATAGGTTGAAAAGAAAGCGGATGGAAATAGAAAACCCTTCCATTAGCTAATGCCAATCGAAGCTTGAAATGATGATCATTTTCCAAAAGAGAGACTCGGAACCGTTTTCATTTCCATTCTTGTACATTCAGTTTTTTTATCACGTAACAACAGTGTAGAGAGCATCTAGTGTTCAAGAATTAAGCATTAACTTATAGTAGTGTAATACAATACGATGTTAAAGTGCTATTGATGTACATCTCCACAAGAATAAGGAATGAGATGTTGTGTTTTGGGCTATTGATGTACAACTCCAGAAGAATATGGATGAATTTGTTGAATGATGTTTGCTGAAGAGACAGAGATAGAGAATGTAATATCGTGTATGGGCCAAATTGTCACACCCATGGGGTTGCCAAAAGGCTAATTACTGAATCAAGCTGCTTCATCATGTTAGTTGAACACATTTTGGTTTTCCTTAAGAGTTTTGTTCCTTTTGATGACACTTCTTTTATCCAAATGGTACCTTATCCTCTCAATCTGACACTTAACAACGAATGTTATCCAAAATGTATTTTTGGGTCACCATTTGATTTCCAACGTAAGGAAACTGGCGGAAGAAGTTATATTTAACAGAGGAAAATTTATGGGCCACTTACTGGCAGCTTTAGCAAGCGCAGAATCCATACCCTTCAGAGTTAGGAGACGAACACCACGACATTGGAATTCTTCACCCCTCTCTCTCATACACACACATGACAACAACCCTAATCAGCATTCCAGCTCTAGGTACCTTGAGTTGTTGCACAAATTTAAGGAGATGGTTAAAAATCATCTTGTTGAAAATGCTTGTTATTTACAAATAATTGGTTTGAGCAAAGATAATCCTAACAAATCGGGAGCACAGTAGTTAAACCTATATATATATATATATATATATATATATATATATATATATATATGCCCCTCGAACTATGGGATTTGGTACAATAATGCACTCCATTTACCTTTGCGCTCTAAAATGTCCCTGCCGTCAACCTATTGGGACTAAATTGCCCTTATTTTTAACGGCAAGGGTATTTTTGGCCCAATTAATGGACGGAGGACATTTTTGTATCAAATCCCATAGTTTAGGGGCATTTTAGGCCCTTTTCCAAAAAAATAATTAAATTTTATTTATTTATTACGTGGCACATTTTAATTTGAGAGTTTGAAAATTAATTATATCCCAACACAAAATTCGGATCCACCTAACCCACCCCGACTTAAAATGGTGACTGTAGTAACATCCTTCCCCGACGATGAGCCACCATTAATCTCCACTGTCCTTTCCTCTATTGAAACAGCTCAAAAACCTCCATTAAAACCACCACCGTAACAGCGCTCATCCAAATGGCCCATCGAACCACCATTAAATAGCCAATATTCTTGATAGTGTTACGGTGGTGGTTTTAATTATCCGTAATTTCACTTGAAACCAGTAACTACATAAGGGAAATTAATGGGAATGTTCATGTGGCAAAATTGATTACCCTTAATTTCACTTGAAACCCAGTTATTATATAAGGGAAATTAATGGGAATGTTCATGTGGCAGAAATGATTATCCACAAATATTCATTTTAAAAAATATTACACTTCATAACTGCATGAGATAACCATCCATGCATGTAAATTACTAATTCGTTTTTTTAACAAATTAGATTATTTGTCTACATAGAACCACCAGCCAAGAATATTGTCTAGTTAATGGTGGCTCGATGGGCCGTTTGGATGAGCGGTGTTACGGTGGTGATTTTAATGGAGGTTTTGGGCTGTTTCAATAGAGGAAAGGACGGTGGAGATTAACGGTGGCTCACCGGCGGGGACGGATCTTTGTTACAATCACCATTTTAAATCAGGGCGGATTAGGTGGATCTGAATTTTGTGTTGGATATAATTAGTTTAAGTTAATTTTAAAACTGACTAATTAAAACGTGTCACGTAATAAATAAAAAATTTAATTATTTTTTTGGAAAAGGACCTAAAATGCCCTTGAACTATGGGATTTAGTACAATATTGCCCTCCGTCCATCTATTGGGCCAAAAATGCCCCTGCCGTTAAAAATAAGAATTTAGGCCCAATAGGTTGACGACAGGGGCATTTTAGAGGAGAAAACTACGTATATATACATATTAAGGAGAAATAATTACGAAACGTGAACATAGCTTTTCTTATTTACAAAACATAAAGAATAATTACAAAACTTGACAGTGTATGAATACTGTATGAAGTCAAGTATATTAAGTCCAAAAAAATTTATTTTTTCTCTGCAAAGTGTATGATTAGTGTATGAATACAGTACGTATATTCATACAACTTTCATACGCGATTCACACATATTTTTCATGCTCACCGGAAAATAGTCAGATCTGGTCTTGTTTGTCTATTCCGGCGTTTCGCCATTGAAGCAACGCCGTTAATAGCACCATGCCGCCACCCCCGCTATCCTCTTCCCTCCGCCACCAGATCTTCGGTGTTTCGCTGTTGAAGCAACGCCGCTAACAGCGCCACGCCGAAGTGTATGAATACAGTACGTATATTCATACAACTTTTGATACTCGATTCACACATATTTTTCATGCTCACCGGAAAATATTTAGATCCGACCGTGATAGAGCATCGTACACTCGCATAAATCGAAAAACATAAATTAATTCAGAATAGAAATTTTGAAGAAGAAAAGAGAAAATGAATTACCTCAGGGCACCCCTTGAATGGCTAGAGAGAGAGAGTGAAGTCCAAATATGTGTGCTGATAATAATAATGGGACTAGCAAATTTAAGAGTGAACTCGTAGATCTGGAGGATTTGGCCACCAGATCTGGCCGTTTGGGTGTTGGAATGGTTTTTTTTTTTGTAGAATGTGTATTTGTATAGGTTTTGTAATGTTATGTTTTGTAAATAGAAAACCATCGTTACGTTTCATAAATATTTCTCCTTAATATGTATATATACATAGTTTACCCATTTTAGAGTGCAAAAATAAATGACATTTTTATACCAAATCCCATAGTTCGAGAATATTTTAGGCCCTTTTCCGTATATATAAAGAGAGAGAAAAGATTAAAGGTATAAGAAAGAAGTAAATAAAGTAGAACGCAAGTAGCTCCTAAATGTGCTACCTTATCTTGGGGTTAAATAAATAGATCAAAAAGAGACATAAACTATCCCATCTGTTAAATAGGAAAGAGTTACTCCCCCATTTCAATTTAAATGTCTTTTTTTTTTTTTTTTAGTCTGTTCCCAAAAGAGTGTCTCTTGTCTCTCTATATTTTGTAAGTTTTTTAATTCCAGCATACTACATGGTAAGTTTAAGACCACAAGATTCAAATAACTTTTTGCTACTTTACACATCTTTAATTTAAGATCACGAGATTTAAAACTCTCTCTTTATTTCTTTAAACTTTGTATCAAGTCAAACTAAGACACTTAAAATGGGACGGGGAGTTTTTACTAAGTGTTTATAGTAGTTGTGAAAGAAAAGAAACTTAGAGCCCGTTTGGATTGGCTTATAAGTTTTTAAAAAAATTTACAAGATGTTTTCAGCCAACTTTTTTGTTTAGTTAGTAGAACAAAAGTCATTTTATGCTTAAAATAAGCTCAAAAAAATAATTGGGTCCGTTTAACTTAACTTATCTAAAGCAGTTTATAAGCTAAAAAAAATAAGTTAGACTATCCAACTTATTTTTTTGACCTATAAATTATTTTCAGCTTATAAGCTATTTTTTTTTAACCCACCCAAACAGGCTCTTAGAGTTGGTGAGTCTATTTTGCAGGCGCTGGCTCTGAGTCTAAACCAGTAGGCAGTAACCACCGTTGTTGTTGTTGCAATGGCCATATTATGTCAGCCTCCACTCAATCTGAAGGTCTTCGCCTCCTCCTCACCCAATCCCTATCAGAATCCCTCATTCAGATTAAATGCGTCGGCTGAGTCCCGCACTCATGAGCCTCCAGCGGTTTTCACCTGTGTCAAGTCATTCGCTCCGGCCACCATCGCCAATCTGGGCCCGGGTTTCGACTTCCTTGGCTGCGCTGTTGACGGCATCGGCGACTTCCTTACTCTCCGTCTCGACCCCAACGTTCACCCTGGCGAGCTTTCTATTTCCGACATCTCCGCCGCCGGAAAGAAGCTCAGCAAAAACCCTCTCTGGAATTGCGCTGGCATTGCCGCCATCTCCGTCATGAAGATGCTCAACATTCAGTCTGTCGGTCTCTCTCTTTCCCTTCACAAGGGGTTGCCCTTGGGCAGTGGCCTCGGCTCCAGTGCCGCTAGTGCGGCTGCTGCTGCTGTTGCTGTCAATGAGCTTTTTGGCGGCCCACTGAACTCGTGCTTGCTGGGTTGGAATCGGAATCGAAGGTCTCCGGTTACCACGCGGACAATGTGGCACCTGCTATTATGGGGGGTTTCGTATTGGTCCGGAGCTACGATCCTCTTGAGTTAATTCACCTGAAATTCCCTCACGAAAAAGACCTCTTCTTCGTGCTGGTGAGTCCGGAATTCGAGGCCCCAACAAAGAAAATGAGGGCGGCATTGCCGCAAGAGATAAGCATGTCCCATCACATTTGGAACTGTAGTCAGGCAGGGGCGTTGGTGGCGTCTGTGCTGCAGGGAGACGTGTCTGGTTTTGGGAAGGCAATGTCCTCCGATAAAATAGTGGAGCCAAGGAGAGCACCACTGATTCCAGGAATGGAGGGAGTGAAGAAGGCGGCAATGGAAGCAGGGGCTTTTGGCTGCACCATAAGCGGAGCTGGGCCCACGGCAGTAGCCGTTACTGACAATGAGGAGACTGGGAGGGAGATTGGGCAAAGAATGGTGGGGGCTTTTCTGAAACAAGGCAAGCTCAAGTCCATGGCGATGGTGAAGAAACTCGACCGGGTTGGTGCCAGGCTTGTCAGTAGCCATCCCAGATGATTTTTGCTGCTTTTTCCAATCCATTAGCTTCACCTTTTCATAGGGATTGCGATTGTCAGAGACTGATCAAATTTTGTCCATTTGGGCGGGCTAGCTGCTTGAACTGCCAAGTAATGGGATAGCTTCAATTTTTGCCTCATCCTGCTAGTCTTTTGGCAAATTGGCATCCAATCATGACAATTCCGTGGTTATTAGCAGGTAAAAGGGGCATTTCGTGATACCTCTAAGTGTTGCGTGTGCTTCGGTTGGGTTGTCATGTAAGAAGAGCGAATGGTATCAACTCCTCTAGAAGTAGAATTTGCATTATCTTACATTTATACTTGACGTTCATTTTGCTTTTCGTATCCCTGCGAGTCTTCCCAGTCTTAACATCCGCCGAGTTTGAATCCTTGACATTTTATTGTAGTTTCATTTGCCTCAACTCTCATTTTGCTGTATAGCGCTCTATGTTTTCAACGTTTTCTAGCCCACATCTGATCTGTCTATGAGATACAATGCACTAGATCTACAACTCAAACCTTCTAGAGGTTGGCTTCTAACCGACCCTGTTTACTTACTTCATGTTCTCAATTGATGCATGCACTTGGTGCTGATGTTAAGGGAGCTATTTTACCTTTTTCTGGTTCTTTCCTCAACATAGTCAGTGAAAGAGGAGAAAGTAGGCGTTTGGACATGAATTGGTTGATATTTTTTATAAAAAAAATTAAGTTAAGTTGGAAACAAGCATTTAAAGTTGAACTTGTGTTTGAACATGAAAACAAAGGTGAAATTTTGTTAGTGAAGCTTGAAAAACTCAAGATCTTGTTTTACAAGTTACAAATTCCATATTTCAAGTTTGAAGTTGAAATAATGAGTCAATCGGATAACCAACATTTATTTGAAATAATGAGTCAATCTGATAACAAACACTTATTTGAAATAATCTTCAATTGAGACCATTCAACTCTCTAAAGCAAAACTAGATACATCGAAGGGACAGTTCTGCTATGGACAAAGCCAGCGCCTTAACTGATCGTATAACAGAATGATTAAAGGACCTTTGAGATTCAGGAGCTCTTTAAGCTTTTTATTTAATCACCACAAGTTATACTTAAAACAGATCAAAGCTAACACCCTTTCCGGCAATTCAGCAGAGCTTTTCACAAGTATGAATACTAATCAACTGAGCAAAACTCGAACCAAACATGGACAACTGGAGATAGAAATGTGGAAACTGCAATTATAATTGACAGGATATGGGTCTTAAAACTCATCCAAAAATCTTGTACTGGTCTACACAACTCATAAAACTGAATAGCAAAAACCACTCTATCCGACAAGGAAACCATAAAACAAAGCAAATTCAAGGCACTAGGCAAGGCAAGATGTCAAACAATCACATTAGTTAGCAGCAGCAGCCTGCTTTGCACCAAGAGCAAAGAACTCCGAAATCACCTCAAGAGGCATCCCCTTGGTTTCAGGCACTTTCAAGAAAACAAATATCCATGATATAACACAAAAGATGGCAAATATCCCAAATACACCGGCAAGGCCAATAGAAGACAGCATCACGGGTAGGGTGTAGGTAACAATAATATCCCCGATCCAGAATACTAGGGCACAGATGGCAATGCATGTACCTCGGACCCGAGTTGGAAATATCTCTGAACAGAGTATGTTGGGAATGGGCCCGATCCCCATAACAAATGCGCAGAAGTACAGAACAACACAAACTGTTGATATAGCAGCCTTTGCAACAGTCCCCATAGTCACTAAGTTTCCAATGACTAAAGCAACAAGGGCAATTATTAAGATTGGAATTGTGCCTAGCAGCAGACTCCTGCAATACAACAATGCACAGAAAGGCAGGGATAGTAATCAGATTTGAAGGACCGGAACGTAAGGACAACAGGACATCCATTCACTCTTTATTCAGCCTTGAACACAAAGTAACCATCCAATGCTAAAATCTACTATATATACGAGGAGAGAAAGGAAGCTAAGGTCTATTTTGTGAGAAGCATTGTGGAGGAGAAGTTGATACATTTACCAAAGCAGATGTACAAACAAAGATGGATGAGAGGCCTCGTCTTAAAATGAGTGGGAACGCTTCCCAGAGGCAATAAAACTTCCTTGAACTCTAGATCAACAGTAAATTAGAAGCAGGTCAGCATGCAAAAATGAAAGGATTTGAATACTTTCTCCCTTTAGAGGAAAACAATTTAGTGCATGGGAAGGTTTCTTTTTCCTTGTATGACCAGACCCTGGTTTGAATGGGAAGCCTCCCACTACATCTTGCTACCATTATACTTTTCAGTGCTAACAATGGCAAAGGGCACCTCAATCTTCCATCTGCCGGAGCATAGAATTTTTGCAACATCTCCATCACTCCATCTCAATCTAGCGAACAGTCTACTGCAATGGAGATACATTGCATCCAAATTCCAGACATGTCTATTAAAGGAGGGGCTTAGACCTTTAAAGAGAGAAGGGGGTAAAGAGAAACACCACACTATTGGAGATGAGAAATCAAACCAAAATACTTTGCAAGCCATTCGGACAAGGCACGAAAGAGTTCAGAGGAGGAGGAGGAGAAGTGAGTGAATTGAGAGGTTAGTTTGAGCAGCATTGTATGAAAAACATCATATTCACGTTTGTTCAACAGTAGTTACTCAAAAGGAAGTTACCTCCTGCCAGAGATATCCATAAGCCTCATGGCAACAGCTATTGCAGGGAGCATTAAGAAATATGTGATTGCAATCATCAGCAGAGATGCAGAAGCAGAACTGATGCCAATGTTTGACAACAGAACTCCTACACCTGCTTGCTCAAGTATTTGCGGAGCGTAGTACGTAACTCCATTTCCTGAGAACTGCATAAACAACAGGTCCACGTAAGAATGTTACAAAGGAAAGCAGACTGTTATGATACAGCATCTATCACCATATGTGTCCTATTAACCAAGCTGACACTGGCATTCTTGTGCAAGGATGCCGAATCAAGAAGTGAAATAGAAAAATCCCGAAGATATCAGAGGTAGGGATATCTTAATCACTGCTATTATATTTTGTTCATGCCACCTAACAAAAACTGACACATTGAAAGTCACTTAGCATCGACTGAATTCTCACCAATATCCATCTATGTGAATGCTCAACATACATCACCCTATTAGTTATCAAGTTGTTTTATTGTTTTGTTGGTTCACATGATCTATTACATGCTCAAGATATATAGTGGCCGATCACAACATATCCATGTCATCCCTTGATTAAGGTACAATTCAAGACGAACAGTCTAACCTCTTATGATTCTGCGGAGAAATTTCCCCAAAACTTAACCTATCAACACAAATTTTGGTCGAAGGTGGGAATACAGGTCCAAACAACAATGTCGGGAAAGAATTTATGTACTACACTTCTTGAAGAAATGAATATGCTTCCAATTGACTCTTAGCTGCATAAAATCTCCAGAATCACAGTTGAGACCGAAACTGCGCCAAATGGACACTCAAAAGCTTCTAATATATAGCAAGAACGTTACTGATTTCAAGAAGGAACATACCCAACCTGCTAAAGAGCAAGGCTGCTCACGGAAATGCAAGGAAGAAAGACATCAGTTACACTATATTCTAGTAATATCAGCAATTACCTGCTGAAGTAATTGCATCCCCGCGCCAACAATCAATGCATGCTTGACTCCTGGTTCAAACAAATCGCTCCAACTGGGCCCTTTACTAGATGCTTTGGATGGATGAATCATAGCTGGTCCAACAGGATGTTGATCCATCAGATCTTTTGAATATAAAGCAGGCTGACTCACCAAAGCAGCAGCGCGGACAAATTCACCACCACCTGGCATATCACCCCCAGTAAGAGAAACTAAAGATTCCCTTCGAATTCCCTGAGTTCCACCCTCATGCAAATAGATTCTTTTAAAACCTCCCTCCTTTCCATCATCACCTTCTCTCTCTGTCCATTTCCATGCAAGCTGCCATCCACCACCAATGCCAGCACTGCTAACTGGCTCACCATCATTACCCTGCATTATGCTAAAAATACTTCCATGGGATGGAGGCGGAACCATGTCCTTTTCCAAGCTTGTTGTCTGACGTGATATAAGTGGGCTCTGCAAATTGTCATCAGATTCTTCAGCTGCAGCCTCAGATGCATAATCATCACCCTCAATGGCAAGGTTTTCTTCATCCCACTCTTCATTTTTTGTTTGATTTCCAGCAACACTAAACATGCTGCCCAGATGTGGAAAGAGCATGCTTCCCTTACTTCCTGCATCCGGAAGCTTCTCATAAACACTGCCAAACAGAGCGACAACAGGGTCCATGAGGGGCACATTATGTGCAAATGTGCTTCCTTGCCGAGATGCAATACCAAGTACACTTTGCCCAGTGACAGGCCGAGCAACCAAAGAGCGTCCCTGTTCAGGCCCATATAACCTAATTTGATCTTTTTGAGCACTTGGTTCCTGGTCTTCCACAAATTCATTTGCTGGACCAATAATGTACTCCTCCACAGATGTTTCACCACCAACTCCAAGTCCCTCAACTAGCAAAGCCATTTCCCCTTCAAATAGAAGTTGCATCAATATTAATACCTGGCAGATAGTAACTTTGCCATTTTCTTAGGAAACCGATGATCACTGATAAACTAAAGGAACTGACCAGCACTAAAGTCAAATGCACAAACATGAAAAGTTTATAGATACTTCCAGAGCAGAAGGCAAGATGTCATATGCATTTTACCTTGAAAATTCCATGACTTTTTCCACCTCTACAGAACCAAGCCAGTACAATCACCAAATTTTACTGTTCCGACTATATGCCGAAGTAAATACTGAACTAAATGACGTAGTATAGTCCACGTACTTGGCCCATGTAAAAGACAACTGGGCCTGCTAAAGACATAACTAAGTAAATAAAAGTATATCTTATCTAGCAACTTAAGCTTTTAGATGAGGTCAACAATTATTACTATTAATAAAATCAATTTAGGAAGTAAGGAAAGACCTTGACAACATCTTTGTCAGAGAAAATAAGAACTCCCCAATTTTGTGTGGCTTATCAATCTATACACTGTATAATGTATCAAAATTCAACATAATCAACAGAGCATCTTGCTCTTCCATAAGTCTAAAATTCTGCATCATTTAATTTGCCAGGAAAGAACTATTCAAGAAATAGGAGAACATTCAAGGAGCATACTGATAAAAAGATGCAATATCTCATAATTCTCTCGTGCCAACTTATGTAGCACTTCAACTGGGATTCAAAAACCTGTTTACTACATTAATACTAAAATAAAATATCAAATTAGTAGTTGCAAAGCTTTGAGTCTGCATTGACTAATTAAATGAATTTAAATTATTGAAACTTAGGAAAGTTGTATACATAATATTACTAGTTGAATGTTGTCAAACAATTTTGAATGTCTCAAAATTGAAGGAATGTCATATAAATTGGGACATCGGGAGGATGACATGTGGAGAAGAACCCAGGCGTCATAGAATTGGATAGACTCTAAAATTTTATCTTTTATTAGTTTATTAGTTAGCTAGCATCCAGAATCATAGTTAATCTACCTCACCAAATAAAGATAGACTATAGAATAAGCAAACACCAAAAAACACAAAAAAAAGGAAAGAAATACTTGTGCTGGTTGGGACTTTAGATTAGAAATTAAATTTGTCAGGTTATTTGTTGTAACTCTTTCTCAAGATCTGATGATCGAGAAAAGTTCTAAAGTTGGAGACTGATAAATCAGTTAAGTCCTTTTATGAGAAGCTTCTGGTTAGGGCAGAGGTTAGTTTTCCACATAACTCGATTCCTAAGGTGCCGAGGAATGTGTGCTTCTTTGCGTGGTTAGCTACTAGAGGGGTGATTTTGACGGCGGAGAATCTTAGGAAATGAAAGGTTGTCAACATGAGTTGGTGTTTCCTTTGTAAGGAGGCCGGTGAGGACATGGATCATATTCTGCTACATTGCAAATCAGCCAAGAGGTTGTGGGAGGATATCTATAGATGGTCTGGCGTTTCTTGGATAATGCCAAGATCCGTGAAGGAGTTGATGTTCAGTTGGAAGAGCAGGGCTAGGAGAAGAAGGCACAAGGCTTGGAATGTTACTCCTATTTCTTTAATGTGAGTCAATTGGAAAGAGAGAAGTAGGAGAGCTTTTGAAGGGGGTGGAGATAAGCTTTGATCATCTGAGGAGTAGTCTCTGATCCCTTATTTTCTTTTGGTGCACCCATGTAGTTCTTGTTTGTATGGAGGATTGGGTGTCTTTTGGAGAGAACCATATTTTGTAGGTTTCTCCTCTTTTGGTATACCTCTTGTATATGGCCAAGTTGGCCTTGTTATTATTAATGAAAACTTTTAGTTGATCAGGAAAAAAAAAAAAAAAAGATAAATCATCCACTTCTCAAATGACTTAACTACTGAGTTTTATTATAGAGCTATTTTAAAAACCCGGAGGAAGAAGAAGCAAAGTAATATTATGAAATTTATAGCAATTACAAAACAATCACGTCATTATATTCAATGACTAAGAATATTTTTTTTCAAAAGTATATATGCAATTACTAAGATCACCTTCTATTATTTATGTGTCCTTAGTTCGAAATTTCCTTTACAAACTAGCCATCCTATAATACCAAGAAAATTTTGTTATTCAGAAACATCCATAGTTTTTATTTTCATTCATAGCAGTGTTGTTTACCTGATATATCCAATACCTGAATTCACTTTCTATGCATTTTTGTATATAATTAACTAGCAGTATTACTAAATCTTCAATTGCTAAGTCTTACAAGGGGGGAAAAAAAAAACTAATCAATTTAGTGAACCTGTCCAGATGCAAACTACTTGGGGGATAAATTGACTATAGAAAATACGCCAATTTGCTTATGAAAAGCCATCTAAATGCTAGGTCAGCCATCTAAAAGCATTTGTTCTAGGTTGCAATATCTTTTGCAAATTTTATGATTAAAAAAAATCAAATACAGATTCCATGAGCTCACCGGATACATCTTCCTGCCCGCGGAGCCTCTGCAAAACCTGCTTTGCATCTAGCATTCTCCCTTTACTCACAAGCCATCTGGGAGACTCCGGCAAGTAAAATATTGTCAATAAAAAATACAGAATGGAAGGGATGGAAAGTACACCAAGCATCAGTCTCCAAGGAGGAGAACTCATCAACGAGATGCCAAAAACCATGCAATATGAAAAGAACATGCCGAGACAGCCAGTGAACTGAGGTAGAGTGTTCAATAAACCCCTTATCTCTGGTGGTGCTGTTTCAGATATATAAATAGGGACAAGAGTAACTGCCAAACCAACTCCAAACCCATCCAAAAGTCTTGCCAAAAGTAGAATGTAGATATTTGGAGACCAAAGCATCACAAGGCCACTAACAAAAAAAAGAACCGAAGAAGTTATGAGCAAGGGACGACGACCAAGCCAGTCAGCTAGTGCACCAGAGCAAGTTGTAATCAAGACAGCACCAATAAGTGACATGGCAACAATAAGTCCTTCCATAGTAGGTTGTGTTTCCAAAATAAATTCCTTTTTAATGTAGAGAATGGACCCTGTATTTTGAAACAAAAACGAGTAGAGAATCATAACCAGTTGAAAGATATCATCAAGACTTTTAAGTAACATCTAAGGACGGCAAGAACGGAACGGATAACCTTGTTAGAAATCCGAAAAAATTATGAGAGTGACGAGTGCACGAGATACCAGATTACATACAAAGGCAATAAGATTTTGAAGAGGAAAGATGGAGTAACATCACGAGTACCAAGTCTAAAGTGGAAAACCAAATCAGTATTGAAGAGATAGGGCATATGTGAAAAGATTACCAGCTATAGTGGCATTGTCCCATCCTTGCAAGAAGCTGCCAATTGCAGCAGCAACTGCTACAAGCACAGCTCCACTCATTTCCTTTAAACGAAACTGACGATAAGATTTCGCCAACTTTGTCAGTGATTCAGCGCAGATGTAAACTCGTATATGTAGAATGAAACACAAACATCGATCGGAAACTGAATTCGCATAGATAGACCAAGTAGACGAAGGATTTAAAAAAGATGAAGCCGTTTACCTTAAAAAGTCGTCTCGAGCGAGAAGGAAGGGGGGGTTTTCAAGAAAGGCGAATCAGTATGAATTTGATGAGAGAGAGAACATGCAGGAAGCGCGATCGTCGGCTGTCTATCTGCACCTGAATTTCAGAAAACGACACGAAACAGCTGAGGGGTTTTGGAAATTAGGAAAGTAAAGCAAAGTACAAAAGAATTATACTTTATTATTGGGAGCCCTTGGTAGGGTGACACCTGCCACCAAGTAAGCATCTTTCGTTGCGCCCCTCGATTCGCATTCACACACTATTATACCACTTACTAACGTTTTCCGGCTCTGCTAACAGTAGAATGAATTGTACACTTATATATATATGATGAAAAGGGAAAATCAAAGGAGTAGGTTTTGCGATAATACTAGTAGTGAAAAAGACGCATAGGCTTAAAGGAGGATTGACGTCCGCTCTGCATCTAATTCGTGCATCTGTCTTAAATTAAGGTGAATCTCCAGCTTGTTCTCCATTATCATATCATACGGTAGGAAAAAACAAAAACATAAAAGAAAAAGCAGTTTAACCCTCTGTTTGGATGAGGGTGGCCGAGTCAATAGTATTTTTCCTTGGTCTTTCGGGGAAGAATAAGAGCCTGTTTGGATGGGCTTAAAAAAAGGAGCTGATAATCTGTTTTCAGCTTATAAGCTGTTTTAGATAAGTTAAGCCAAACAAATTCAATTTATTTTTTAGATTTATTTTAAGCATAAATATATAACCCCTAAAATGACGATCCAAACGTTTAGGTATACTTGATGTAATGAGCCGACGTTATTGTACGTAAAAATATATATTAAGTTTTATATAAAATATTGATATTTCGGGGTTTTGAAACATAACTAATCTTTGCCCAAAGTATGAAAAAAAACGTGATTTTCGATAGCTTAAAAAAAGAAAAAAAAAATACCCCTTTCATGCACAGAATCTGTGCGTGAAAGGACCAAACTTAAAAAGTTACAGTTTGGTCCTTTCACGCACAGATTCTGTGCGTGAAGCCTAGTTTGGTTCTTTTTTTTTTTAATGGGTTAGTTTGGTTCCAAAGTTTTTTTTTTTTGGGTTAGAAAAGTGCGGGGCTCTCTACATATATGAGTGATTTTGAAATAACACATAAATGATCTGTATTGTAGAGGGTCATTTAATCAATTCACCACCCCCAACACGCCACAAAATCCCATGTAAAAACGTCCAACATATTTTTCTTCTGTTCAACTGCAATATGCAATAAATATCAATTTTTTCTCTTTAATTTGTCCAATTTGAGAATTAAAAATGTTGAACACTAATTATTACTAGTACTAATACTACATCGAGGAATAGTAAGTTTATTAGTACTATGACTTCTTTTCTCTTAACATAATTATATTTTCTAACAGAAACATCACAAAACTTTTACCCTACTAACACAAATTTTTTTAATGCAGGAAAATCCAATTTCCAGTGAATAAATTCTTAAATTTTATTTTAAATTTAAGAAATACAAACTCAATTAAAAGAGAATTGATCCGACCCAACCCAAAATTTATATGCAAAAATTAAAATACTATTCATATCATTTGGAGTTTTACCTTTGACACACCCCTTAAAAAATTACTTATTCCTAAAACTTTAAATGAATTTTAAGGGCCTGTTTGGAAAGTCACCCAGGTAATTGGAATTGTGTGTAATTATACAGTTTGACCTATTTATTTGACCAAGTAATTACACAGTTAAATGAGAATTGGCGTAATTGACAAGGTGTAATTACACTCTTCAATTGTCAAGGGGGAGTTGAGAATTGGGTGTAATTACACCCGGTATTTACAGGGTTACTTTTTAGTTTGTTTCTTTTTTATTTATTTTAATTTCTTTTTATTTTTAATTTAGTTTTTATTTCTTGTATTTTAATTTCTTTTTACTTTTTAATTATTTTTATTTAAATGTATTTTTCTTTTTATATTATTTATTTTTCATTTCCTTTCTTCCCATTCTCAACCTTTACTTCTTGTGGTTCCATGTAATTGCTCGTATTTTTTTATTTTTTATTTTTTATTTGATTCATTTAGCATAATCGTGTTATTATTCTAATTTTTAAAACTACACCTCTTAATATTGCAAAGAATGAGTCATTAACAAACTCGGCATATAACGAGTGACGTTATTAAAGTAGAACTTACTTAAGTTAAGTTACGTTGAACTTACTTATGTAATGTTGGAATTTGACATAAGAGTATTATGTTAAACTTTTTCTTTTGGATTTTGAATTTAGGTTATATTTTCAATTTTAAGTTATTTGCTTTCACATTGGATGTTGTTTATTTCTCACTTACATTTGATGGATTTTTTGTATCAAACATTTGAATAATGTTATTGTTATGGCATTATGTTTATAAATATATTTTTTTTGTCAAATATCCAATCCATAACGTTCTCACAAAAAAAAGTCTTCTTTTGAGATATAATTAATAAAAATTAAACATTATTAATTTGAAAAATATCTATCAATTATTTTTTATAATATTAGTTACAAATATAAGAGTAACTAACTTAATAATCATTTATAAAGGCAAATATTTTTTAAATATTAATTTTAAATATTTTATAATTAAATTTTATTTTTAAATTAAACTAAATGTGTAATTACACTTGTGCAACCAAACAACACGCTTGTAATTAAACTGTAATTACGTTATGACAAACAAACAAGTCGTTATAATTACACTACTTTGTAATTACTAGACTGTGTAATTACCACCCTAGTAATTACACCAATTCTAATTACCAGGTGGCTTTCCAGATAGGCCCTTACATTTGTATAAATATATAAAGCATAGAGATTCAAGTTAATACACTTATTCTATCGAAATATTCACACGTTGAATCTTAATTAACCATTGAAGCAAAAAGTCTTAATTATTTCTTGAAGCTCTCACATAAATTGTTCCTCAACATGTCATGTGTGGTGTGACATTTAAATAATGCAATAGTCCAAGTATTGAATGGTATTTAAGAGTGTAAGCATAAGTGTAATTATCATTTAAGAGTGTAAGCGTAAGAGTAATTATCATGTAACTCGAATTCACTCTTTATATTTATCAACTTACAAAATATAAATTTAAAAGGGTAATTTAGTTCAAATCTTTCTTTAACTTTTAGGAGTAAATAATTTCTTTAAGGATGTGACAAAGACAAAACAAAAAATAATATGGACTGAAGGGATAGTATTCGAATTCCTGCATATGGGTTTTGGATGGGGTGCGGATTGTTCTCTTATATAAAAATAAAAAAGGTCAAATTCATCGATAGCCCCTTGTGGTCGTCAAGATTTTTCACTTAGACATCTCAACTAAACCACGTTTCATTTAGACACTTTTTACTGACTTGGCAAATTGCATGATTTTCACACAAAACAAGCTAGTGGAAAGACTATAAAAATAGATTTTTTTTTAAAAAAAATCTTTTTATTTCCTCTCATTTTTCATCTTTATTTTTTTTCTCTTTCTTCTCCACTTAATATTCTACCACTAAAAAACCTTCCACCATTACTACCCTGCTCCACCGGAAAAAATGAAGACGACCATCATTCTTAGAGAACATTGTATAAAATCAAAATCAAAAATGAATTTTAGGTTTTGAAAAAAAAAAAAATCACCCACCCCCTGTTCGTCTTCTTCTCCGGCGAAACCCCCCCCCCCCCCCGCCCAAAATCATCTTCTTCTCACCGACCCCTTTTTTTTTTTTTTTTTGAAAATTTCAGCCTAAAAAAAGAAAAACAAATCTAAATAGATCTAAAAAAAAAATTACCGGAAATTTTTCCAGCAAAAGCTATTCATTTTCCGGCGAAAAGTATGTGGAGTTTGTTTAGATTTTTGATTTTTTTTTCCTTTTTCTCATAATTCATTTTTAACTATTAGTTCGGACCTAAATGCCACATGTAATCAGTTAATTGGCTACTTTATCACGTCATCGGCGAGTGTGTGTCGCACACTCTTTACATATTTGACTGAGTTAGCGAAAAGTGTCTAACTGGCACGGTCGGGCCCTACCTCAACTGTCTAAATAAAATAAGATTTAGTTGAAGTGTTCAAGTAAAAATCTTGACGACCACGAGGGGTTGTCGATGGGTTTGGCCAGTAAAAAAAATTGTAAAAAAGATTTTTACCCATCAGAAGTTGAATTTTCTGGCAATAGTGATTTTTTGTTAGTACACTGAAATTTTGTAATTTTTCTGTTCAAAAACATAATTATGTAATTTTAGTAAATAAAGGTCATAGTTATGTCACCACATGTGAAATTTACCCCTACTATTTATGTTAAGATTCAATAGCTCAATGTTAATGATATGTATTTTCTACGACTCGTAGAATTTGAAATTAACAAGAGTTAGATGAGTTTTTACTTGGATTTTGTCTTACCTAAATAAACTTACATATGTCTATTCGATAATGGAGTACATTTGACCGATGCTATAACATGTTAATTCAAAAGATATATTTTGAACCCACAAAAAAAATTAATAAATAAATAAATAAATCAAAAGCTATAGGAACACCTATTCTCTTAAAAAAAAAAAAATCACAAATCTATATTTTGATAGTAAATGTGAAATTTAGCCCTTATGCCATCAACTTTATTCTTTGGGAGTAATATATGACTTTAATGGATAGTCATTTATTCTTGTTTTACAATACTGCAACTCAAATGTTTCCAAATAAATGGTAGTATTAAAGATACAAAATATGCAATGAAAAGAAAAGCTTGAAATAGAGTATAAATAACAATAAGTTGTCTTTTATCGTTTGTTTTGTAGCGACGACTTCTCTTTTCTTTTATTTTATTTTTCATTTTTTATATCTATATGCTACAGTGATATTAGAGTTAGCTGAGCAACATGACAAGATGAAAAGAATAATGAGTACTCAAGAATAATTGCACTGTAATTATTTAGACTAACTCAAGTATTGAATTAATTATAACTAATACACTGCCACTATTATGGTGTGTGAGTTTTTAGCTTAAAAAAAATAAACTTTGAGAATCACAAAACAGGACATTCATTAGTGGACAAAACACACTCTAATACGCGGTTAAGACCTACTTTATGTCATCAATCCAAGGTTGATTTGTACATAAGGGATACTTTGCCAGTATTTAAATTTGCCAGGCTTTTGATATTTGTACGAAATTGACCACCTTAAGTTAAATTATAAGAAATTTAGGTTAAATTACCCTTAAGTTTATTGGTGGTAAAGAGCCGTCCGCAAACGCAATCAAATTCGATAAACTGTTGCATGCAAATCATAATAGTCGGTATGACTTCATGTTATCTTCAACCTAGTTTTTTTGTTGGATTACTCGCAAATCATGTCAGATCATCATTATTTCAAAGTTACAAACAAAGAAGAATAAATGCAATTCAATCAAAAACTATAGCATGGAAATCATAACAGACCAATAGTATGACTTCATGATATACTCAAGGGAAAAAGTTCAAATATGTCATTGAACTTTTCGAAATGGCTCATTCATGCCACTCGTCAGTAATTGGGCTCATTTATGCCATCGTTATCACTGAAATGGCTCATCCATGCTACTTACCGTTAACAGCTCAAATGATTGATTTTAAAATACCAATTTTACACGTGACCTCTAATTAGAAATTCACATCGCCAAATTAAACCAACCCAAATTAAATGAAAACCCGACCCAGGCCCAACCGACCCCAAAAACACGACAACAGAAACAAAGAAACGTTAAACACAAAAAATGCTACATGTTCAAGATAGACACTACTACTGACTTGTTAAACAAAGATTGTGGACAAATGTAGAATAATAATATTGGAACACCAAAATAAAAGCAACAAGTCAATCACGTAACCCCACAAATCTTCAAAACCTCAACTCAAAACAAGAAGTTATGAACATCAGCCAACAAACTTTTTGAAAAATTCATTTGGGTTAAAAGGGTTCTGGGTGGATCGAGTTATATTTTAATTTGGGCTAGTTTAATTTGGCAATGTGGACCTTTAATTGGAGGCCACGTGTAAAATCTGGTATTTTAAAAAACCATTTGAGCAAGCAAAAGTGGCATGGATGGCCCATTTTCAAGAAGGCAATAATAAACATAAATGAGCGCAATTATTAATGAGTGACATCAATGAACTATTTCAAAAAGTTTGATAGTATATTTGAGAGTTTTCCAAAATCTAGTTATCATGTTGGATTACGAAAAAATGATATCAGATTGTCATCATTTCAATATACAAACAAATAAGAAAAAAAAAACATTTCGGAATTGCGAGACTTCATATTATATTTAACCTAGTTGTCATTATTGGACCACTCGCAAATTATGCCGAAACGTCATGATTTCAGAGCTAGAAACAAAATAGAGAAAAAAATGTAATTCCTAATAATTTGTAATATCAGGGTAAAATAATTTAATTTAAACTTCTCTTATTATTTTTAATAAGAAACTAAAATTGTATCATAAATCATAATTAAAATTGTATCATAAATCATATTTTAAGGACTAAAAATTAACGTGGCAGAGTAAATTGTTCGACCGAATAAAAGAGCATTTAAAGGTGAATTGACCTTGGATTCGATGGCCATATTCCCACGCGCCCATGTACTGTAGAGAGCATGCTTTATAAAAGGGAAAAGGGTCAAAAATACCCCTCTACTTTGTAAAAAGAGCTAAAAATATCCTCCGAACTTATTTTGGGTCAAAAATACTCCTCCCATCCTTAAAGTTTTCAAATATACCCCTGTCTTGATGAAAATTATCCACCAAAATAACCCGAAATTATTTTTTTAAACCCGACTCAACTAAATAATAACCCATAAGATTCCCTTATTCCCCTAATACGTAGGTATGAAGTTTGAGGGAATAAGGGGATCTTATGGTTATTATTTAGTTGGATCGGGTTTAAATGATGGAGCGGGTCTAAAAAATGATTTCGAGTTAATTTGATGGATAATTTCCGTTAAGGTAGGGGTATATTTGAAAACTTTAAGGACAAGAGAGGTATTTTTGATCCAAAATAAATTCGGAGGATATTTTTAGCTCTTTTTTCAAAGTAGAGGGATATTTTTGACCCTTTTCCCTTTATAAAATTAGTTGAACTCGGAAAACGTGGACATGTTTGGAGCGAGAGAAACATCAAATATTTCTTGGCCTCCAAAGTTCCAAGTTTTCGTTCTTCCGCTTAAGAGGTAATCGACTAGGTCAGAGTAAAGTGAACACAACAAATCACAAATGAAAAGAGCAGAAGGAGAAAGGGTGCTGTTGGAGGAGTTCTCAGCTGGGTATTACGGTCTCTGTACCGCTGGAGGAATGCTCAGCGCTGGCATTACTCATCTCGCCATTACTCCTCTCGATGTCTTGAAGGTTAACATGCAGGTTACACCGTCTCTCATCTTTATTTTATACGTACTACTCTGTAAGTAAACAGGTTTAGCTCCCTCATTTACCCATTTCATCTATCTCCCCTAACCTTGACGTAGTTACAATTCCTGCCCTCCAGTAGAAACATCACCATGCTGCTATGAAGGTGGGCTATGCTCTTTTCCTCTCTCCTTTTGCCTTTATACAACTACTTATCCCTTAAGCCTTAAATAGACTCACATCTGTTTTCACTCTCCTTGTCTTTAAATACTCCTAACATCACCACAAAAAAATGGATGTATGCGGCTTCCTCGCTTGATTGAAATCACCAAAGTGCTATGACAGTATGCACCTGCGATGCGTAAAAATACAATGTGTAGATACATAATTTGAGTGTGATCAGAGTGGTCTGTGATTGAGTGATAGATTGATCAATGACGGAACGAAGACGGAAACTTTACCACAACTTTTTCGTAAATGTTCACTTGTTATTAAACTGTATTGCAAAAACGTTGAAACAGTAAAAAATAATTTATATAAACAGAAAACAGAAACTAGACAGATTCTGGAAAAACCAGTAGAAAACGGAAAAACAGAAACTGGAAAAGTAAAAACAGTCTCTGAAAAAATATTTAAGAATGAAAATTGAGCCCACGGAATGCACAGTGTGTCCTTAAGGAAATTATTCCCCTCAAGTACCCGAGTTTAATGGAATATATCCTCCTAGGATAGAACGATCTTACTCACCAGTGTATCGGTACCTAAAACAACGGTGTCAGCGAACCACTCAACGGCATAAAGAAACTACACTGGAATTTATTTGTGCAGAAGAAGAAGAAGTTTTGAAGTTCAGAAAATTTGTAAGGAAAATTCTGAAGGTTTGCAACCCTTCAGAACAGTCACTTTAAAAATGGTGGGAAATTTAAATAAAATCTGGGAAAGAACCTTTTAGCATAGCGGGCCCCCAGTGGGAGGTTCGCACGACGGGCTAAAAACATATCTATCTGTGGCACCGCATACTAAGTACGCTATGGTTCGGGTCGCGGGTCAGACACGCGGATCCGGGTCACTAACGGGTAGGATTGGATAAGTTAATTAATTAAAATTAAAGAAAATTTGATCTAAAAAGATTATCAATCAATCAGATCGTTTGACCAAATCCAAATCCAAATCCAAATCCGAAGCCGAGCCGAGCGACGACGACGGTGCGAGGAGAGACCCTCTTCTTAACCCTTTAGCAACAAGAAGGAGTACTTCTACTTTTAAGTAGGATAACTTTTCTTTCCACTACCAATGAGTGACAAATGCTCATTTCATAAAGCAAGAGGAACAATTCATTTTCCCTCCACTTCTTTTCCCTCCATTTCCCATTCAATCTATCAATTAAACCCAACAATCCCCCACATGAATGGGGAATGACTATAAGATAAAGGAATGCACGGACAAGTGTGTAATTTACAAGCAAGGATTAATTGTATCTGGATAAGTAGGTTTCCCTTTGAACTTTCCGTAGTGAACATATGTCGGATATACTTGGTCAATCGGTAGATTTGATATCTTTGAACCGTCGAGCTTTGGTGTATACCTAGACAACCACATGTCACATAATCAATCCTTTACCGTCTATGGTTCTTACGGTTGTGTTCGTTTCAGCCATGAACACCTCCTGGTTTCATGAGTGTATAGAGAATGGGCTTTTTACAATCATCCTCTTTGAAGCGGCTTACACTTGACCACTTAGAAACCATTAAAAAACTTAACTCATTAAAAAGCCTTAACGTTTTATCCTTGTTCCTGAACATTGTCTTCATCACGAGAATGGATTGAGTTATTTGACAATGCCGAACCGTCAGTCACAACTTTGTTTGATCTCCTTGAACCTAGCTCTTGGGATCTCCAGTCTGCTAGGTAGATACACTATTTGGTCAAACCTGCCAAACTTAGAAACCATTAAAAAACTTAAGCTTTATTAACTCATTAAAAAGCCTTAACGTTTTATCCTTGTTCCTGAACATTGTCTTCATCACGAGAATGGATTGAGTTATTTGACAATGCCTGTACTTTTTCTGTTCAAATGATCCTTGTCTTTATTTCAAGCCATAGAGCCTCGTGATTTCTTTACTATATCTTTGCACTAGAACACACCTTTCTTTCTTTTAACAAATCTGTATACTCCGTGGTCACTCCTCATGACAAACAAACTAAAATTAAAGGGTGGAAAGAAAGAAACTTGCCTAATCTGATATTTTTGGTAATACCTTTATTTGCTTTAGGTGAACCCTCTCAAATACCATGGCATTTCATCGGGGCTTATAACTATATGGAGAGAGGAAGGTCATTCTGCTCTTTGGAGAGGCTGGTCAGGGAAACTATTCGGATATGGAGTTCAAGGAGGATTTAAGTTTGGTCTTTATGAATACTTTAAAAGATTCTATACTGAATTGTTGGTTGATCAACAAAGGAGTGTTATATTCTTCCTCAGCAGTGCATCAGCTCAAATATTTGCTGATGTGGCGCTCTGTCCCTTTGAAGCTGTCAAAGTTCAGGTCCAGACTCAGCCTCATTTTGCCAGGGGATTAACTGATGGATTTCGCAAGATGTACATGAATGAAGGCCTTTCAGGGTAAATTCCGAGAAGTATGCATTGTTTATTCTATTGCTGTCCACCTTGCACATTGATGCTGAAGTTTGTTTTTGCTTCACTGTAGCTTTTACAAGGGACTCTTTCCACTTTGGGGGCGTAATCTTCCATGTAAAATCTTTACTTAATTTAGCTTTTTTCTGTTAGCCCACCCCATCTCCCCTTATTTTCTTTCATGTTATCATTCGGAAGTGTTATGCAACTTTCATGGTAAAGTTTACTCATATCAGTGTCCCTGGGTGGGACGGAGTGGAGTTATCAGTGTATACGTTGTGTATCCTGTAGATATGTCTTGCCCTTCAATTCATCTGTTCTTTACCATTGAAATGTGGCATTGTGCATCTTTTGGCTGCTGCATAGGATCTTCTTGTTGCTTCAGTTCATTTACTGTCTGGCTTTCTTTATCGTCGTCTACTTTACAAGTATGCACTGGGTGCTAAATTTAGTGCCTACTTTACAAGTATGCACTGGGTTCTAAATTTAGTGCCTACTTTACAATTTCTAGAAAGTGCTTATTAATCAAATTTGTCTTTGAAATCTCGCTGCAATATAGATGCCCTTTAAAATACGATATCACATTACCGACTGTGGTTATTAATGTGTGGCTTTCTGCTTTTGGAGTTTATAATGACGACTTCCCTTTGTGCTTCGTCTTCTATTGACAGTTTCTATGATCATGTTTTCGACATTTGAGCACTCGGTAGATCTGATGTATCGGAAGGTCATACAGAAACGGAAGGAAGATTGCTCAAGAGCCCAGCAACTTGGTGTGACATGCTTATCAGGCTATGCTGCTGGATCTGTTGGTACTGTAATATCTAATCCCGCAGACAATATTGTATCATCTCTTTACAACAAAAAGGCTGAGACAATAAGACAGGTAAAACTTCTGTCAACACGCTCATGATATTTAAGTGTATTTGAAAAAATCTAATTAGTTGGAAAAAAATTGATATGATGCTTTCAGGCTATAAAGGAGATTGGATTTTTTAATTTGTTTACCAGAAGTCTTCCTGTTCGACTCACACTTGTGGGGCCTGTTGTGACTCTGCAATGGTTTCTCTATGATACAATTAAAGTGTTAACTGGACTGTAAGTGTATTATGCTCTTTTTATGTACTGTTCTCGTATAGTTTTCTTACCAAATGCTCGATCATTTCTGTGCCTTCACTTGTGAACTTATTTGTCCATTTGTCAAGTAAGGGTGATGAGAAGTTAGCTATTCGAATACTGTCGCCAGAATTTGGGAAGGATGCCTTTCCTTCATTATTGTCGTTATTGGTATTACAACAGGCTTTGTGCTTTTGGACTTCAAAGAGTCATAAATAAATTATGATATGAAGCTGAACATGTTCGTCAAGAATCAGAGATACTTGCAATGTTTAAAACGTGAAATCAACTGCATAAAGTTAGGTATAAGAGTTTCTTGATGTGAGAATTGATAGCCCTGGCAAAGAAATTTCATGAATAATAAAGGAAAGTAGGCGATCTAGCATAAGAATGTTGAGGTTCTGTGTGGAATCGAAGTACTGGATGCTTGCTGCCTGTAAAAACATGTTTGATTCTTTGATTCTCTGTTCTGCTAAAAATTGTATTGTGTCTAACCTGTAGGCCGACAAGTGGGGGGCTTGCTCGACATCAGAAGGATCTGAACTTACTCCGACAATAAACAACAGCTCCCTTAAGTCTTGTTTTGAAGAAACATCAATTTCAGTCATTGTGAACTGTGGCCTCAATCACCTTCCTCGGCGTGATCAGTAGTCTCAGTTAGGTCTCCTTGTTTTATGATCTACTTATCTGCAGTTCATCTCCATGGAACTTATTTCCATTTGTGAGGCAATCTGATCCCGTCTGGTGTGACTTGTGAATGAAGCAATATTACTTACAAGAGAAAATAGAAGAGGATGACTTTGCAACTCCCACATCATCTTGTACACGCTACATGCGTCAGATTTCATTTCACCCCTTGTCAAGGGGAACTAAAAAAGTACTTTGGAGCTGTCTTATGAAATACTTAGTGGTAGTATGAAAATGATGCTATTTGTTTGTTCTAAAGATAATATTTGTACAGACTGTGATCTTGGAGTATTTATTTGGATTCAGAAAAACCTACCCTTTCCCACCCCCCAAAACAAAAGAAGAAAAGAGAATTGCTTTGAAAGAATTTTAACTACTTGGACATGTCCCTAAGGAGCCCGCCTGCCATGCTGAGTCTTTTAACTACTAGCTGCTGTCAAACAAATGGGAAAAGTGGACACGGATTGTCCTCGGTGAGTGCATGTTAATTTTTTGACTTGTGGTAATCTATTTGGTTGTCGAGAAGCGGCAGCGGAGGGTTGTAATGGATCTAAAAGTAAGGCCATATTTGGAGGAAAAAAAGAGAGGAAAGAAATTTGTAAATGAGTACAGTGGGTACTAATACTAGTAATGTATTTATGCGCGTAATAGAGGGTGGCCTACTGGACTGGAGCCAATTGCCAAAACCAGTGGACCAATAATTTTGGTTGAAATGTTTGGATGTTAAAGACAGAGTGGCTTTAAATGTCAGTAATGTGATGCGTTGAATAGCCAGGTTTGAGCACCCAATTGCCATAACGCGCCTCTCCAGCCCCCTACCCCCGCCCCCCACCACAAAGTTTACATACAATATCCATAAAATAACAACACAACAAAGAAATTCCACAACTGGTGGTCTGGAGAGGGTAACCTTACTCCTATCATGAGGTGTAGAGAGGCTCTCAAATAGATCCTCGGTTCAAAAATATTCATAAAATAAAAAATTAAATACAGTATACTTAATTATTTTTTTTTATAAAAAATTTAGTCGTGCTCGATATTTATGCCAATTCAACAAATATAATATGGTTAGTTAATATATATTATTTTTATCTTAATTATATTTTAGTATGATAAAGTAGTACAATGATTTGATTAAAATAGTATAAAAACAGTTAATTTTGGGAGCTTAAAAGAAAGGACAAATACTGAGGTGGGGGATGTCTGCAATAAAATGACAAAATCAACAAGTGAGGGACAGTGAAAAGTTGCCATTTCACAAAGTCATTCTTCCTGTGCATTGTTGTTTTCCACTATTTATGGGTGACCGACCTTGTTTTAATTAAAAAGAAAAATCTGGTGTAGGTAAACTTTTTTGGCAAGCAGTGCCTAGTGGGAAGTAGAAGTGGAGTAATAAAAAAATTATGTATATTATTATTATATTGATAAAAAAGGTTGCAAGTAGGAGAGTGGATGGGTAGCATGTTAGAGTTGACCTCCGGTTATTGTGTTCATCAGTTCCGGCCATCTTGTTCCTTTTGTTAGATCTATCATTATTTTGGATGCTACAAGGTGAATTGGATGAGGCTGAGCTGATTGTAATTGTTTGATGGGCAACGCATGCCGTGGATCTTTCGGAGGCAAAACTTTTCAGGGCTCTGAGCCCCAACAAGACCACTCCAATTCCAATTCCAAGCGCAATACCGCTACAACCCACGATTCCCAACAGCCTAATCTACCCCTTGTGAGCCCCAGAAAAGAGAGCAGCATGAATCGCACGAGCGCTAACCAGGCGTATTACGTGCTGGGTCATAAGACCCCTAACATTCGCGATCTCTACACCCTCGGCCGTAAACTAGGACAAGGCCAGTTTGGCACCACTTTTTTATGCACCGAATTGTCTTCAGGTACCGAGTACGCCTGTAAATCCATTGCCAAGAGGAAACTCATCTCCAAGGAGGATGTAGAAGATGTCAGGAGGGAAATTCAGATAATGCACCATTTGGCTGGTCACAAGAACATCGTTTCCATCAAGGGTGCTTATGAGGATCCTTTGTATGTTCATATTGTCATGGAGGTCTGTAGTGG
Source organism: Lycium ferocissimum (assembly GCF_029784015.1). Taxonomy (NCBI): domain Eukaryota; kingdom Viridiplantae; phylum Streptophyta; class Magnoliopsida; order Solanales; family Solanaceae; genus Lycium; species Lycium ferocissimum. Next base: position 43,288,394 of record NC_081348.1, read on the forward strand.
CGGTGAATTGTTTGACCGCATCATTCAAAGAGGACACTACACCGAGAGAAAGGCTGCTGAATTGACTAAGATTATTGTTGGTGTCGTTGAGGCATGCCATTCACTTGGAGTTATGCATAGAGATCTCAAACCTGAGAATTTCTTGTTGGTTAACAAGGATGATGATTTCTCTCTCAAGGCCATTGACTTTGGACTCTCTGTCTTCTTTAAGCCAGGTCAATCTCCATCCATTTTTTAACTCACTTTCTGATAGGCAGGTAATTATTCTAGTCTAGAGTACAACTATTCTTTCAATTGTGCATGCCCTTCGGTGGAGATATTAAGGCTGTGTTTTCCACGGACACAGTCCTTGATGTGGATGCTGGCACTACTAATAAAGTATGATCTTGGAGACGCTTTTACGCACAACCTCTCATTTCTGGAAATTCTAGATGAATAATTGGCTGGTTTTAACATTGATTTGGTGGCACATTTTTGTATTTCCTTATATAGTAATGTTGGTTTGATGAATTTTGTTGCTTCCTTCTCCAGGCCAAATTTTCACAGATGTTGTTGGGAGTCCATATTACGTTGCTCCTGAGGTGCTTTTGAAGCATTATGGTCCAGAAGCAGATGTTTGGACGGCGGGCGTCATACTCTACATCCTGCTAAGTGGTGTTCCACCATTCTGGGCTGGTATATTTATAGTCCTAGACAAAAAAAAATGTTTACAATTTTAGACAGTACAGCTGTAATTTTCTGATTTTTGTCTTTTTTTAACTACCATCTAAATTCTTCAGAAACACAGCAGGGGATATTTGATGCAGTTCTGAAAGGGCACATTGATTTTGACTCAGACCCTTGGCCCGTAATATCTGAGAGTGCAAAAGATCTCATCCGGAAGATGTTGTGCATGCGACCTTCAGAGCGGTTAACCGCTCATGAAGTATTATGTATGTTTATTTACCTTATAAGTGATAGTAACCTTACATTTTGACTTAAATCAAGAGATAGCGCGTTGTAACAATGTTATTATTCTGTCAGAGTTATAGGAACCCCGTAAGCTGTCTTCTGGACTGTGCTTTTGGTAGCGGACCATGGGAATCCTTTTTGACTACTAATTTGTCCAATTTATGTAAAGAGAAGTGTTAGTTTGAGTCATTTGACAGTAGAGAAGAGTTTCTCATACCTAAACTATAACTTGTTAGGTTATCTAGAGCCCTTTGGAAATAGCAGGTTTGTTTTCTGTATTTCTGATTCAAAAAATAAATTTGTCCTGACTACAAGCTGCAAAGATCAATTTGCACTGCATAAAGTGGATCAAGTCATTGTATTTCTCAAATTTTCAATTGTATTTTATATCTGTGCCTGCATCTTCGGCATCTTTCATGTAACCAACTGCTGATCTGGTGATATGGTTTTCTCTAAAACTCTGCAGGTCATCCTTGGATTTGTGAAAATGGCGTTGCTCCTGATAGAGCACTTGATCCTGCAGTACTTTCTCGCCTCAAACACTTTTCTGCAATGAACAAGTTAAAAAAGATGGCTCTGCGGGTATGTACACAGATCTTGTCACAGATTTTTTGCACCAAGTCTGTTAATTATGGTTCTTCAGCGTCCATAAACTTCATTGTTGAAGTTACGCAAGAAACTGTCGATTCTGGCCGCTGGAAGGCCTGTAACTGAATAGTTCAATGCATTGCTTATTATGCTTTCAGGTGATTGCTGAAAGCTTGTCGGAGGAGGAGATTGCCGGTCTTAAGGAGATGTTTAAGGCCATGGATACTGATAACAGTGGTGCTATTACATTTGATGAACTAAAAGCTGGTTTGAGAAAATACGGCTCTACTCTAAAGGATATAGAGATACGGGAACTTATGGATGCTGTAAGAAAACCTTTTGCAAACTAATTGTATTTGCTTTGTGCATCTTTATCTAATTATTATTCCTGCTTTCAGGCTGATGTGGACAATAGTGGAACTATTGACTATGGAGAATTCATAGCAGCAACTATTCACCTTAACAAATTGGACCGTGAGGAACATCTCATGGCAGCATTTCAGTATTTTGACAAGGATGGAAGTGGTTATATTACAGTTGATGAGCTCCAGCAAGCGTGTGCAGATCATAATATTACAGATGTACTCATGGAGGATATCATCAGCGAAGTTGATCAGGATAACGTAAGTCATTAAATTGAAGATAAAGTTGGAGTATTTTAGGAACTTGTCAATAAAAAAGTGGACACATATTAGGAGGTTATGGTTATGTTTCAGGGATAATACAATTTGACTTAATTTCTTCATAGCTTGCAGCTTTACTGATTTGTTTATAGTTGCTCAGATGCACTGAGATGCTTTGAAAGTTGTTTTTTGAAGAACTTTCCGTCGTTCTGTTTGATCTGTGACTACATTCGTGCCAGCTACTCACTTTTTGGTGTCACTCATAGTCCAAGGAGGTTTGTGTATTTAAAGGCATGATGAGAAAACAAAGCTGAGATATTTGTCCAAAAGAGAAGGAAAAAAAAAGGAGAAAGACTAAGCAATCGTAGCATAATAAAATGAAAAACTGTCACTAGAGACATTTCTGACTTTCTTCAAATCGAACAAATCTTCGTTGTATTTTGATCAGTCTTCTGGAACCTTTGTATAAGGCCTCAACTGTGGCCTTGATGCAGGCAAACTATGTTTTAGGAAATCTGTGTTTTAAATGCATGGAATGATCTTTTGGCATCCCATCTCTTTCTTCATTTAACCAACTATTTAGTTGGTCTCCTGATGGACTTTCTTTTCAGGATGGGCGCATTGACTACGGAGAATTTGTTGCCATGATGCAAAAAGGAAATCCATGTATAGGAAGACGAACGATGCGAAATAGTCTGAATTTCAGCATGAGAGATGCACCGGGAGCTCATTAGCTTTTTGAATGGACAAATCATTTAGGTATTTTCCTTTTTATTTCTGAAGTAACCATTTCTTTGGCACTGAATTTAAAGAAAATCTTCCTCCTTTTATCCTTCCTAAGAAATTGAATTGGCAAGGAATACATTCAGCAAAAAATTACATTCAGCAAAAGTATAACCATCTAATCCTGTACGGACTCTTAACATGTCACAAATAGATTCAGCTACCTCTACATGCTTCATTTTACACCATAAACAAAATAAATTTCAGTTCAGAATCTTTTGCATTCTTATCTTTTTTTGGACTACCGGCTTCTTTCCTTTTGGCAAAAGTTTTACATACCACATTGATGGTTGTCCTACATGGCTATGTGAGAAATGTGCCTAAGTGAGCACATACGCCCACCGAATTCAATTTTTAGAAGTTTCATAATATTATCACTATTTTAGCTAGCCGTCAATCAATCTAACCTTCTTCCTTTATCCAGATGTGGCGACAAACAATTTAGGTAAATGGAGAAAATATTACTCCCTCTCACCTAATTTATGTGTCATACTTTCCGTTTTAGTTTGCCCTAGAAAGAATTTCGTACTTCCTTATTTAGAAACAATTTAACTTTAAGTATTCTAGTTTACCCATAATGAGATGATTTATAGCCCCGCAAATTTCTATGACTTGTTTTAGGCCACAAGTTTCAAAAGTCTTCCTTTTTCTTAAACTTCGTGCCCAATCAAGCACTGCCACATAAATTAGGATGAAGGGAGTAGTAAAGTATACTTCTATTTTTTATTGAACTTAAACTTGTGTAAGTTAATTAATAATCTGAAAGATATTATTAGCTGTACAAGTGTGAAAAACACTTCAGCGTGTTCCAAGTGACACATAACAAAAGTGGGCTCCAAAGGGGAAAGATATTATCAGTTGTACAATTGTCAAAGACACTTCAGAGTGTCATTTCAGAATATGCACCTTAGGGTATGAATGAAGGACTGAAAATCATGACAGAGTTCAAACCCGAGTACAGACAAAAAGAAATTAGGTGATTTCTTCCCCTCTGTCTAAGTTTCAATGGACAAGATTACGACCTGCCTTTGTGGGGAGGATATAGACTAGGGGTGGGCATAAATACCGAAAACCGAAAAACCGGACCGAACCGAATTAATTCGGTTTTTCGGTGTTCGGGTTTTCGGGTTTTCGGTTCGGGTTCGGTTTCAATTTTCAGAAATTTCGGGATTCGGTTCGGGGTTTGGGGTTCGGTTTTTCGGGTTTTCGGTTTAAACCGAAATTTCATGTACAGCCCAAAAATATTAAATAGTCTCCAGCCCATGCCCATTAAATAAATTCGGCCCAGAACAAATAAGACCCATTAACCCAAGGCCCAAGCCCCTTGGGTTAACACTTAGTGTTACAACTTATGTTTTGTATTTGGAGCTAAAATTTAGGACATTTATGTTGTTTGGCCGTTTGGCTGTTTGGCCACTGCTCATTTTATCGTTATGTTGTTTGTGTTGCTTGTTTTTGTCTTGTACGTTGTTTGTTGCTGGTTACTGGTTTTGAGCATTCAGATAGCTGTTGTTGGACAGGAAGCAATTTAATTTCATGGAGTTTTTCTTTGAATGAATGACATGGACCTCATTTTGGATCTCGCTCAGTAGATTTTATGTGTATCTGTGACTTTTCTGTCGCTGCTGGCTTGTGTAGTAGAAGTGCAAAAAACAAAGCTCAAATTGTGAGAGAAGTGGAGGAAGTATAGGGGGAGTGCAAAAAACAAAGCTCAAATTGTGACCTCATGGTTTGTCTCCTTCATATGTTCTCTGAAAGCACGTTTCATTGTAGCTTCCATTAAAGTATGTGAGTGAGTAGATTCATTTCTCCTCCACCAATGAGCTAATCTAATAAATAATTAACTTTCGGATAAGGAGCCCAAACAATAAGCATTCAAGGATATACGGCTCAAGCACTCTCGCATTTTCATATTTTCTTTTGTTATTTCTTGTGATGCTTTCCTTTCCAAAATTGAAAATCACCACACGGATCAATGTATTAAGTTTTCCTAATACTAATAACCAGACAATATAAAACAATGAAACGATATGAGAACGAACATAACTAAACATAACTAAAAGTTCGGGGGGCGGACTTTTTAGTTAAACACAACTAAAATGCCGACCGGCATAACTAAACATAACTAAAAGTACGCCTCCGGACTTTTAGTTAAACACAACTAAAAAATGCATAACTAAACATAACTAAAAATGCGCCCGGCGGACTTTTAGTTAAACACAACTAAAAGACGGGATGCATAACTAAATATAACTAAAAGTACGCCCTCCAAAGATATTCGGCTTGCATTTCTAAGAAAGTATGCCTCGGATCGAGCTTGCATTTTAATCTTCTTATGCGGATATAAGTATGAATTCACTTGAGACAAGCAACCCAAGCGATATGTCCAACTTAACGGAATATAGAGTACTAGATTTTTTCGAATCGAGCTATTAAATTTAAAGTAACCATAAAACTTTGCATCCATGTGAGTTTTGTGGTAATTAAGTTATATCCCAAAGATTCGTGTGGATCCTCGTATATATACTTCAAAACCTAACAATAAATTGTTCGAATTAAGCGAATAGTAGTTAGTATCTCACGTTAATGACAATGGGTTCGTGCCTACGTGGTGTTTAACAATTAACATACCGCTATACAATGCAACCCATAATTAGTCTAGTATTATAAATCATTGGTTCAAAGATTAATGGAAAGGAAGAAAATTGATGGCAAAGAGAAGAAATTTAATGGAGGAATTCTTGAAATTTCTAATATATGGTGGAGGAGAGCCTAAATATTGCAACTCCTAGTCATTTTTTTGGTGTCTTGCTCTCAACATTTTGCAACTTGAGTGCAATACCAATTCCTCGATGCTTCTCTACATTCAGTTTCTAGGAGCTATGCTATCAGAAATTTGGTGCATATCCAGCCATGAGATCTTTGTGAATTCATAAATCTAGAAATGTGTCCTATTTGAAAACACCGAATTGAAAAAACCGAAACCGAACCGAACCAAACTTCAAAAAACCGAAAGAACCGAACCGAATTAGTTTGGTTCGGTGTTTGGTGTCTACCTTCAAAAAACCGAACCCGAAATAGCCGAACCGAAGTATGAGAAAACCGAACCGAAGAACCGAACGCCCACCCCTAATATAGACCCCTGATGGAATAGTCTACGAAAAGGTCTGATCGATGAAATTTCCATTTATCCGTGATCTAGGCAATCCATTCTAGAATACGTGCAAATTGGGTTGAAGACAGCCTTTGTCCTCAAAGAAGAGTCATTTTAGAATATTTAGTATGATGTGTCATCCGAGAACTTCCCGCAGTGTTTTAAACACTTAATTCTATTTTCTAACCATTAGTTAACTTCTATAAAAAGAATATCAAAGTTGAAGCTAGTTGAAATGTAGGTAGAATATTTATAGACCAGCTATAGGTATATTTATTAACCAACTGCATCTTAGTCCCAACTGGTTGAGGTTGGCTTTTAGAATAAACATCTATATCCATGTAGCTCTATTCAGTTCCATTTCATTCCAATATTTGAATCGTTTACCTTACACTAAAGGTCCTCTGTGTTTCACACTTAGTCCTACAGGAACGTAAAAGTCTAGCACTCAACCTAATATCAGCTTAACAAGTAACAACAACAACTAACTCTTGCCAACTAGTTGGTACTGCCTACATGGATAATCTGCTTACATTAGGCTCTGTTCGCCTATCTGAAATGATGCTACGTTGTAGAACTGTTTACTTAGAAGAGATCTTCGTCATCATACGCCCTCCACCAAAAGAAAAATATGAAAAGAGAGAGAGAGAGGGGGAGAAACGCAACTGCTCAAAGTCCTGACATAATTTTATCGAGAAGAAAAAGAACATCCTGAGAGGCCCAGGTGAAATTCATTAACTCCCCATTCTTCTCTTCTTTAGATGAACCTGATAGGAAAGCTGATTCTTCTGTCACCAACGATGTGTTAGGCATCAAAGGTTGTACTTTGTTCTCGTGTAAACTGCAGTTTTTGCCAAATTATCATAGTTAAGTTACTTGATTCATAGTACAAGTTTTTATATTGAGACGTCCTTTAGTTTCACAGGTGCTTGTTTACTTGTTGGTGTTCTATACTTTGTATTTTGTTATTTTCACCGATTCTGCGAAAATGCTGTTATGGCATTCTAGGCTTGGTCAAATATTACAGAACATGGTGCATCTTTTGTTTGGAGCGTGAAATTTAGTTTCACTCTTGGTCATGTTAATATGTTACTTGTAATAGGTATTTTGAAATTGATAGTGGCTAGTCTGCAGGTTTTTACAGAAAGTAGAGCAAAGGCAATGGAACTGCCAAGATAACGTGTCTGCTATGCAGTTCTGACAGTAGCATGCCCTGCTCTCAAGTTTGAGTAGAAGAGGATGACTGAAAGAGCTTGTAGACTGCTATCAACTTGCTGTGTGCCTCAACAAAATGTTGAAATCTTTGTGGTCCTTACTGTGTGAAATCCTTTCAACTACTTGATGTGTTCAAATTTAATTAGTGTTCTTTAGTCGAGGCTTCATGCTTGCTTCAATTAGAAGGTGGTTTACCTTCCGGTGTATCCTTCTCAAATCATTCACATTTCTTATTTACATAATTATGTATTTTATCCATGAGTTTTTCTCTTTTCGGAGATTGTCTTCGTTGTCTTTAAGGAAAAGCACGCCATTTGGTGTAACAATTTACATAAGCTATATTTGCAGAACATGGTTGGTCAATTACGGTTGCTAGCTTAATTAATCACCACATATACTGATTTTGTCCTTATTCAGTTTTAATAAATTGCAGTTGACGAAGCCGCATAGCGTCTGTATGTCTGCTCCTCAATACACTTTCATGAGTGACAAAATGCAATGCCGCTTAAAGTTGAATCTTCAAAGAACCTTTCCTCCTTATCTTGAGAGCTCGAAATTTAGAGATTAGGAAACAGTAATATTCTACTTAAGTCTGTAAAACTGCTGGACATGGGGTAATTCACATAATTAGCCTTTGAATTTAGTATTGATTTAGGTTTTGGAGATTTAATAATAATAATTTTGAAGAGAAGTTGCATTTTCCAATTAATTTTTGAGAAAATAATGTTTGATTGTGTTGCTACTAGTTTTTGAAAACTCACTTCGCTTGAATTTAGTTTTTAAAAAGAAAAAATTGGTTTGATATTTGAAAACAAAAAATCGTTTTGAGAGAACATAATAATTGAAATAAATTTATGTTCTAATCAGAAAGAACTTGTTTGCTAGCGTGATAGTAATAAGACAACTAGAGAGATATTAGTAACTGTAGAAAGTAAGAATTTCACAATGCTTGTTGATCATTTAGGCCTCATTATATTCAAGGGAATTGCAATACATATGATGTTTGAGATTGAACCCTGGTCTTGCCTAAGAAAGAAAAGCAGAAGGAAATGCAAAGGGAAGCAGAGACAAGTACATAGTGAAAGAAAGACGCTAATAAGACCAAAACGTATATTCGGCCACCGACTGCCAAAGAGGAGACTCCGCAAAATAGCTGTCGGTGATCGAATTCCAGTTGGGTACCCCATGTGCACTCATTGTCCTGCCAAGTGCCAACTACTTATTCAATTGCCCCCCTGGTCCCACCATCACAGCCGACATCTTTCACCCCCTTTCTATGGTGAAACAACGTTTAGACACAAAAACTGTGGTCCGGAGCCAAAGCGCTTCTTTACGCCCATTACACCAAAATGGTATCTTTTTTTTTTTAAACCAAAATGGGATTTTCGTGCAATGTTGCACGAAATGCAACAAATTTGTTTTTTTTTTTAATTTTGTTGCATTTATATTAAATGCAACAAAATTTCTTTTTTTTTTTTTAATTTCGTTTTTTATAATAAAAACGAAAAATTCTTTTTTTTTTATTTCGTTTACACAAAAACGAAATAGGAAAATATAATAATATTTGTTTTTTTTTTTTGTTTTTGTATTTCGTGATACTACTAACGAAATAGCATTAAATTTTTTTTTTTTATTTGGTTCATACAAAAAACGAAATTAAAAAAAAAAATTTGTCCTATTTTTGGTAGTCCAACGAAATAGGACAAATTTTTTAATTTTTTTTTATTTTAAACGAAATAAAAAAAATTATTTCGTTTACACAAAAACGAAATAGGAAAATATAATAATATTTGTTTTTTTTTTTTTTGTATTTCGTGATACTACTAACGAAATAGCATTAAATTTTTTTTTTTTATTTGGTTCATACAAAAAAAAATGAAAAAAAAAAAAAAAATTTGTCCTATTTCGTTGGTAGTCCAACGAAATAGGACAAATTTTTTTTTTTTTATTTTAAACGAAATAAAAAAAAATTATTTCGTTTACACAAAAACGAAATAGGAAAATATAATAATATTTGTTTTTTTTTTTATGTATTTCGTGATACTACTAACGAAATAGCATTAAATTTTTTTTTCGGCGGATGATTTAAAAAAAAACATAAAGCAGAGGGGAGTTGGACTACGACACTGTGAACTGTGAGGCTTGAACTACGACGCTCTCGGATGGGAGGGGGGAAATCGCTCACTCGATAATGAAGATGGACGAGATGGAGAGGAAGATGAAGATGAAGATGAAGACGATAGCATTAGCGTCATTCCTGAGACTGACGAATATTAGAATATTTACATTAATAAGATATCGTTTCTATTTTTAATGAAGTCGGATTTATTTAGTTGAAATTCAAATTGAAATAACATTGAAAAATGAAAAAGGTACAAATACAACACTTAACTAGCCGACATAACAACAAAAATGCTTATGGAAAATCATCTTCATAGGACATTTCGCAGTACCGAGTTCCAATCGGGTAACATATAACCCCAATCGTGTCCTCTAAACGCAACCATCGCAAACGCATCCTATTATTTTCTTCGCGAATGCGGTTCAAAGCAAGATTCAATTCTTGGGGTGATGTGAGTAGCATGCCTATTGCACGGCGTTTTGGACGATGTAGGCCACGACTTCTTAAATCGATCTCAATATTATGAGCTTCATCCAGGCGGTAGTTCCATTCTCTCCTCATCTTGCTAATGTATTGTCTATTGTAGCGCTCGCTCGGATTAAGCGAGTATTCAAATTCACGTTCCAAAACCCATTTCCTACCCATCGACTCAAAAATGTCACACGGGTGATACGTCATCGGGCCGCGTTGCCGAAGAATGGATTCCACGATGACATTTTGAAAGAGTTTGTTTTAGCGTGGTGAGATGAACGAGGTATTATGGAAGACTATTTATAGAAAAATACATGGTGCAGAAAGGTCTAAACCCCACATGCAATTTTCGTATTTATTAAATATTTTTGTTCATTTCTATTGGTTCAATCAGTTTCAGATAGTTGTCAAAATAATATCTTTTACATTTCGTGACTTAATTTGCGAAATTTTTTTACTTTTCTCCGCTTATAAATATTGTCCTATCTTTACCTATGGTATATCCTTCGTCTTTCAATTTTATTTTATCCATCTCATATCTTTCATCTATTGTTTTTCTCTTATCTCGTTTCATATCCTTCAACTTTTATTTTTTCTCTCATATATTTCATAAAAGATGACTAAACTCATGTTAAAGTGTATTTATTTTGGGGTGGTGAAGTTGTGTATGAAGCAGTTCGGTTAGATACAACCGTGGTCCCGAAATAGGGCAAAGGTTTCCAATTTCCCTAAAATATGATCGTCCGCAACGCGTCTTAAGGAGTAAAATGTTCGTAAATGATCCCCGAATTGTCGGTGGTTATAACCGGACGATGTCCAAGTTCATTTACAGCCGATGGTTCACCAATTTATGGTGAGATGCCCATTACGGACGATGAATCTTTATCGTCATTTCTTCGTTGTCCTGAGATTTTTAAAAATCACATATGCATAGCGGCGCTTGACATGTATGCTACAGTTCAACGCTCTACCCAAGTCGAAGTACCGACCGACAATGAGTTCGATTTGGAGGTACTACCTATCTCCCAAGTTTGAATATTGGTTTTTCAAGCGGGTGTAGTTCAACAACAAACAATTGTAGGATTTGGTAGTCGTCAAATGATACAACTAATTATGGTAGACAAGATGATGGTATGGCTTCAACGCACGATCATAACTTTGATTGGAGTGGACAATTGTGAGACGGGTGGACCAAATAATACTACTACGCGTTGCATAATTTGAATTGTAATGTACGACACCCTTCACATCCTCGGCCCAAGCGAATTGGACAGTGATAGGTAAATATAATCATATTTTATTCACTTTATTCATGGATTGTATAATTGTATTTGACTTGTAAATTCTATGAATTTTTCTTATTTATAGGCATAACAATTTTGAAGATAACCCCACATTGACTCACTCACACAAATTGTGAGCAATAACGATTTAGCTAATGATATAATAAATGAGTCGGATAGTGATAGTCCATTAGATCATGAAGGGACGGACGATGATCAATCGTCCGTCGACGGTGACGATTCGATGAAGATGTTGCGCCCCCGCAATGTTAGTGTAAATTATCATTCAAATGTGATCCCATATTTGGATAATACGGAAGAAGTAGAACCGGAAGATTTTGCATACATGAGAGATAACGGGTTCCGTTCGAGCCGCACTTTGGAATTCCAGTAATCTAAAGTTATCAAATCAAAGTTAGTTTGGTGCGACTAATTTTTTTAATAATATATTATTTTTGAATTTTGTGATTTTAATTGGTGTAATTAAGAATTGATATTTTTTCTTGTACATGCAAATAGGTATGTTATTTCACAACAAGAAGCAAATGAAAGGTGCGGTGAGACTCTATAATATAGCCCACAAAAAAGAATATAAACAGATCAAGCCAAAGGTACATTTTGGAAGGTTATTTGCAAGCGGCATGAGGAAGGTTGTAGTTGGATGATCCGTTTTTCGTTGATCGGAAGTGGTATGTGGAAAGCAAGAAAAATGATTGAGCCACATAATTGTGATACAGATGATTATACGAGGATCATTTCAATTTGAATAGCAACATCATTGCTACTTCGTTGATACCATATGTTATGATCAATGCACAAATCGGTATTAAGTTTGTTCAAAGAAACTATAAAAGGCATTCATCACTATACTCCTAGTTATAGAAAAGCGCAAAAGGGCGTAAGAAAGCTTTTGAGATGGTGTATGGTGATTTCGAAGGTTCTTTTAGGGCATTGCCTCGATACATGGCCGCCCTAGAACATTTCAATCCGGCACTATTGTTGAGTGGACACACGAGTCAACTACAACGCAAGGTGAACACATCTTCAAGTATCTTTTTCGGGCCTTTAAACCAAGTATCGATGGATTCAAAAGTTGCAAGCCGGCCATCTCAATAGATGGCACCCATGTCTATGGTAAGTATGAGATGAAATTGTTGATTGCGTTGGCATTGATGCAAACGGAAATATTTTTCCACTTGCATATGCTATAGTTGCACGTGAGAGCTATGAGTCATGGACTTGGTTTCTCGCCTTATTATGGAGACATGTTGTTTGTGATAGAAAAGGCATTGGACTAATTTCGACCGTCACCAAGGGATCTTGCAATGTGTAATGACACATGAATGGTTACAGCCACCCACCACACATCATAGATTTTGTGTTCGACATTTAAAAAGCAACTTTAACAAAAAGTTTCTTAACTCTGATCTTGAGAAGCTAATGTGGTTGGCTGCTACAGAGCACCAAAAGAAGAAATACCAAATGAGGATGCAACAAATCAAAACCTTGTCACTGTGCCGCATACGTGGTTAAGCGAGCTTCCGAAGGAAAAATGGACATTGTATAAGGACGGTGGTTATAGGTGGGGGGCTATGACGACAAATGTCTCTCGAGTCTTATAATGGTTTATTGAAGAAAGCCCGTGGATTGCCCGTTTCTGACCATGGTTCGCTTGACCTTTAAAAATCTTGTTGATCATTTTGTTAAAAGCAGCCCTGCCGCTCGCTAATGGTAAATAAGAAGACCTGGCCGCCCGGTGTTGATAAGAAGTTCCATGAATATTGGGATAGGGCCGCCATGCACACTGATATGATGAACTACAACATTGTGACTGGGGTCTTCGAGATTCTGACATTTGCACACGAAGGTAAGGGTGGAAATGTCCATAAAGTCTCTGAGAATGGAAAAAAATGTTCGTGTGGGAAATGGAAAAACTACCACATGCCATGTTCCCATGCAATTAAATTCTGTCGGATCCGTAAAATTCAGCCTAAGGACTATGTTAGCAAGTACTACAGTTGTAGGTATTACAAGCAAACATACAATGGAAAGTTTTCTCCCTTGGGTGATGAGGCATATTGGCCTGCAAGTCCCTTCTGTTTAATTGCAAACACTGCATACGAGCGAACTTCTGGAGCCCATAGAACAACTAGAAGGAGGAATGAAATGGATATTGCTCCTGCTCGCATGGCGAGGAGGTGTGGAACTTGCAGGCAAACCGGTCATAACAAAAATCGTTGCCCCAATCGTACTCAGTAGTTGTTGTTGCTTGTTTACTGTTAAGTTTTTTCATGAGTTCTATGTTATTGTTATTTTATGTAATCTTTGTTATCTTATGTAATCTTCAATAATATGTTGTCGTCCTTCAATAATATGTTGTCGTCCTTACTTTAAAATATAAACGGTTCGTATTGTATAGTTTAATTTTGTCTTTAATTTAACAAGCTTATTGTTGGATAGAACTTACACAACACTTTATTGAATGAACATAAAATTACATTATAATTGAAAATTAAAAAACATAACACAAAGTTGGTCTAAGGAGTTCGTTAGGGCATGTCATCATCCGATTTGTAAAGTTCGTGTGCTAAAACACTTGCTCTTTCATGTTCGTTAGCGTGCGATTTGTTGTCGTTGTTCTTCACCGAGCTTAAGGATATAGTACCTACAACGTCTCACCAACATCCTATTATTCTCCTTTCGAATTTGTTTCACGTGCCTATCTCATATTCTAACATATCCCCGCGTTCCATCCACACAGAGAATCGACGTGGCTTATTGCTCAAGCTCATTCACGAGCATATTTGACTCATGGTACCTATGCTCCCACCGTAACGTAGTACTCACATGGATCCGATTTTTTCAAGATCCGAAAATCATCCTCTCGTTCGTCAAGCATGTGCGGGTTGTACATGTCCATCTCAAAATCATATGGATCCCATGTTCCCGCCGTTGGGTGACTCGAACTTGAGCTATCATTTCGTTTTCCGAGAATGCCCAAGCAAAAGAGGAAGAGTTTCTGCGAGTGTTCTCTTTTTGTTCGACATTTTTGATAGTAAATAGATTTTTTAAGTCTCAGTCGAAGATTTTGGATAATTTGCGAAATGCAAAATAAAAAATTGGAGTACTCCAAGTTTATAAATAACTTTTCGTCATGTTGTTATATATCTTGTCCAAGCATTATTGCATACGTTAAAAAGAAGCTAAAAAGGAAGCTAGTTAGTAGGTTTCAATTCATTTTAAGAATCTTGGCAGAAGCATTGTACACTTATTTAATTTTCTCCAAGCATTATTGCATACGTTAAGAAGAAGCTAAAAAGGAAGCTAATTAGTAGGTTTCAATTCATTTAAGAATCTTGGCGTAATTGTACACTTATCTTTTCCAAGCATTGTTGCATACTTTAAGAATCATTGTTGTTATATATCTTTTATATTTCGTTGCATACTTTGCGAAATGCAGACAATTTTTTTAGCATGGACAAGTCAAATCCCAATTTTTTTTTTCCACGACATGAAAGAGCTAACATTTTCTTACAATTGCATTCAATAGCTTGTACAAGTCAAAAGCTAAAAAAAAAGCTAGTTAGTAGGTTTCAATTCATTTTAAGATTCTTGCAGAAGCATTGTACACTTATTTAATCTTCTTCAAGCATTATTGCATACGTTAAAATGTAAAATAAAAAGGAAACTAGTTAGTAGGTTGCATTATTGCATAAGTTAAGAAGAAGTTAAAAAGGAAAAAGCATTGTTGCGAAGCTAAAAGGAAAAAGCATTGTTGCATACTTTAATCATTGTTGTGCTTCAGAAGCATTGTCAATAGTTTTCCTTCTCTTTTTTTTTTTTTTTTTTACTTGGAATTGTATTCCTTTTATTTTTACCTGGACAAATCAAATCCAATTTTTTTAAGAATCTTGTCAGAATTTATATTTCGTTGCATACTTTGCGAAATGCAAAGCTAAAAAATTTGACAAGTTAGAAGCTAAAAAGAAACTAGTCAATAGCTTTCAATTCATTTTAAGAATCTTAAGTGTATAAGCATTATTGCACTTATTTAATCTTCTCCAAGCATTATTGCATACGTTAAAATGTAAAATAAAAAGGAAACTAGTTAGTAGGTTGCATTATTGCATAAGTTAAGAAGAAGCTAAAAAGGAAAAAGCATTGTTGCAGAAGCTAAAAAGGAAAAAAGCATTGTTGCATACTTTAAGAATCATTGTTGTGCTTCAGAAGCATTGTCAATTAGGGGTGCTCACGGTTCGGTTTGGATCGGTTTTTATTTAAAAAATAACCAAACCAATTGAGTCGGTTATTCAAATTGTCAAACCAAACCAAACCAAACTATATCGGTTTTACACCACCAATCAACCAAAGTGTACAACCCGACCTTTTGTACCTCGGCCCATCGCTGTGTTCATCAATAATATCATTCCCGCAATCAAGGTTTCAAATGATTAGATAATTGTGTTATTACCAACAAGCTATTACCTATAATTGCTTCTTCTCAAGACAACCAACCGCAAGGTCGTACATCAATTCCCGCCACGCCGATTTAGTTATATTTTTAACATTATTCCGCACCAATTGGCCATCCACGGGAATGCCATATAACACCTCGACATAGGATGGTACATTGATCCGCATATGAAATGTATGCGTCTCTCGGACGCTCTCTTCAATAAGTATATGATTCCTTCATCATACCGCACATTACCACCGCAAAACTCCCCAAATCCACACCTCTCAGCACCGAGGATGCGATTATGTAAAGGGCATTGCCTTACGTGATTCCGTAATTCACACGACGTATAAATAAACACGCGTTCGTCGATCAATGTTCCATCCCACACACCGGGGATCGATGTTTTGCCGGAGTGTTAATAAATCATAGTTTCTCGGACTCCGGATGTACTGGTGACTTGGGGCGATCCATATCTATAACATTGCAACACCAAGCCACTGCTGTTAGAATAATTGACAACACCTTACACAATTGTTTACTATATATTAAATAGGAAAGTCAACAAAGGTCAAACTATAAGATATATTATCACGTGAGAAAAGAAAAAAATTAATAAGAGTACAACTGTCAAAAAATAATTGCAGTTCCCTATGGGGTCAACGAAATGTAATTAAACTTTTGGTTAAGCTCATAATTAATTGCCATAATAGTATTCATCTTACATATAACTACTTTTTTCTATTTAAAACAAACCATATGACTGGAGAGGGGATGCAAGGTCAACTAATTTTTTTTACCAGATCAGAACAGTATTTCGTTAGTTATCCAACGAAATACCCATTTTGGTATTAAAAAAAAAAAGGTCATGCTATTTTTCTCTATTATCTTCATAAACAAGTCCAACTTCCTCACAGTTTCGATCTTATACTTTTAATTTGAAAAGTAAAAATTCTTCATGCTTATCAACAGACAAATAATCTCCAACGACTAGTCACAATTTGAACATAGAAAATGACCCAACAAATGATACAAATATCTTTATGTTATATTTAACAATCTTACTTTCCTCACAATTTCTTCATCTTTTTTTTTTAAATGTTGTTCTATGAAAATGACTAACTAAAAGAACATTTTATAATATAAATTTATACCTTTTTAATCAAGAACTTCGACGATCTTTTTAGTATTTTAATTGTAGTTCGTTGACCAATAAACTCTACTAACATTTTTTAAAGCTTTTTTAATTGAAGCAACGCATCGAAATTACCAATTATTGATTAACTAAACTTGTAACTTTTGTTTTCTTTATTATAGCCTACTACACTAAGTACTAAATCAAAAAATATATGTAAAAACTTATAAAATTAAGAAATTACCTCAATTTGAAGAAGATTATACAGCAAAAGTTGAGGAATCCTTGTGATAGGATTAGTAGAAAAAGAAGAAAAGAATGAAGAACGGAAGAAGAGAAAGAATGGAGGAAAGGAAGAAGGAGAATGGAGAATGGAGAATGGAGAATGGAGAAGGTCAGCAACAAAATATAAAAAACCTTAGCTTCCGTATGCAATGTATACAAAAGTGCAAAGTATGCAACGAAATATAAAAGAAAAAAATCAATTTTTTAGCTTTGCATTTCGCAAAGATGCAACGAAATATTAATGTTCAACAATGTTCTTCCAAGTCAAAAAAATTGAAAGTTATTCACTACTTTTACCTGACGACTTCAAGAATTTTCCGACAAGATTCTTAAAAATAATTGAAAAGTTTATTTCGTCCCTATAAAAAAAAACATTAATGGAATCCGTTTTAAATTTTTAACTTTGCATTTCGCAAAAAGTATGCAATAAATATCAAAGACAACAACGCTTCTTCTAAGTTAAAAAAAAAAATTGAAAGTTAGTTAGTTTGAGATTTAGATAATCAAATACGATGAATATAAACGAAATGCAAAAAAAAAAAAAAAAAATTATTTTCCTATTTCCTTTTTATATAAACGAAATACAAAAAAAAAAATTATATTTTCCTATTTACATTTTTGTATAAATGAAATAAAAAAATTTAACGCTATTTCGTTAGTAGTATCACGAAATACAAAAAATAAAAAATAAATAAATATTATTATATTTTCCTATTTCGTTTTTGTGTCAACGAAATAAAAAAAAAAAAAATTGCTTTATATATTAAAAACGAAATTAAAAAAAAAAAAATTTGTTGATTTTGCTAGAATATCGTACCTAAATGCCCATTTTTGGTTTAAAAAAAAAAGACATACCATTTTTGTGGAATGGCTGTAAAAAGAAGTTCATTTGGTCCACTCCAAAAAGCATGGTAGGATAGATAAAATTTTAACTCTTAAATCAGATTTCTCACGTTCGAGTCTTGGGTATAGAAAAAATTCTTTTAGAAAACATTTTTCACTTAAGTGAGCCTTACATGGCGCGATCGAAGTAGTTCCAAAAAAAACTCTAGTGATGCATTTACCACAATCATTTGATTAAAAAGACGTGCTTTGCGACTTGGTGTGCAAAATTGTTGAATCCACGGCAACATTTTGGCTAACAAAATCTATATTTATGCATAAATCAAATGGAGAAAAGTACATAATATGACATGAAACACAAAAATGGTGAAAAGAATTACAAGGACAAGGAAGAGGAGAAAACAAAAAATAATACAAGGACATGCTCAGGCTGGCATTGGATTCACCTTCAATCAACTAGCATTATGCGGCTGTACTGTAGCTGCTGACCAATCGACTGTATGATGAAGATGAATGCCTCCAGGAGCGCTATGAATTAATTCACTTTTATACTGATTTATACATTTACGTACGTACTTGCTGCAATATTACCCTTAACATGGATAGAATAGCACTAACGTGGCTGCATTATGAGACATTTAACTCCGATCTACATTAGTTATTTTGCAACCACTTGAATCTATCAACAATTTTGAAATCAATCAATGAATGAACCAACATCACAAAAGGAGCTAGCTTATGTATGGTGCTTCCAGAAGAAAGGGCAGGCATATCCATGATCAGTTGTTGCTGAACAAGTTAGGCTTGCTGTCATCGAAGTTCTTGGAGTAGTTGAAGGAGTCATAACGGAAGGTTTGAGGTAGACCCACGTTGTTGCCGGATCGGACCAGCCTTCGCAGCTCCGACCTTACTTTGTAAAAGACGTGCCTCCAGCTGCCCTTGCTGTGACATCCCAATACGGCTTTCTCCTCTTCGTTCATTTCCAGATCATCGGCAAACGTTGGCTTCTTGGACATAATCCAGCCCACTCCCCACTCCCACCATTTCCTAATGGAACTGCCAGCGTATTCTCCCACTCC
This sequence comes from Lycium ferocissimum, assembly GCF_029784015.1. Classification (NCBI taxonomy): domain Eukaryota; kingdom Viridiplantae; phylum Streptophyta; class Magnoliopsida; order Solanales; family Solanaceae; genus Lycium; species Lycium ferocissimum. The sequence goes on from NC_081348.1 coordinate 43,307,382, forward strand.
GGCCGATAAAGACGACAAGGATTTGGATCGGCGAAATGCCCATGAAGAGGAGGAGTTGGTGGAGGTGGAGTAGAATGAGAGGATGGGTTGTTGGCAAGCAGACCTCGTGCGCATGTTCATCCTTAAGGAGAGAGCAGACAGCCTTTTGCGGACACCAAGTCCTTCTCCTCCGGTTTCTTCGGCAGGTTGCGACATTGGCAGAGCTTCCTTGCTCTGAAAACTATGAAGAAGAGAGCTCATTATGATGATGGTTGGGAGAATGTAGGTAAAGAGGGTATTGATGTAGTTCAGATGTGGCTTTCGGGGAAGAAATGTGATATGAAACCTCCCAACTAAAAACTTAGAGCGCATAGGAGAGGAGTAATAAACTAAGTAGTTGTCACCCCCACATTCTTACGTTTTCATTGACAGCCTGTTATATTCTCCTGTACTATCATTTATTATTAATATCAGACTCTTTTGCTCCTCGCTGGCCTTTGTGACCACAGGCTGTACACATTACAATGCATATGAATATTACTTGTATACCCTTTGCTGTCTCCCAAGTTTCCAAAGTTGTGGGTTGGAGCTGCCTTTACCTTTTTACCAACAATTTTAACGTAAACCCACTAATTGTTTCCTCGTCTTATCAGAAAGGACCAAAGCTTATAATCTGCCAGTATGCGGAGACACTCATTTGGCATTCTCAAGTATACTGCGCTGAGGTAAACCACATTGACACGGGAACCCTAACATCCTAGTCTCATCAAAAGTATATTGAGTATTGACTGACCGACCAAAATAAAAACCATGAAGGTGCCACTGATTGTGTTCGATTTCACCCTCCAGCGCAAAGACTGGCGTAACTCCTTGTGCAGCCAAAGTTACAGAGTGGCAACGAGACATAAGGTGCTTCAAATTTGTTTTGTCAGTTAATGCACTTGACTGCTACATATACCGAATGAAACAGAGACATTATGGTGCATATGAACATGAGTCGGAAACAGAACGGCTTACCATCAGGAATTCAGGATGGCTTCATGAACCAATCAGACTATCAAGCTGTTTTCCTTCATTAATATCTGTCCTGCTGTTATTGCCACAAATTGACAGTAATTAACAGTTTAGCAAGTCTACAAACCACAGAGCTGTCCCGAAATGCTCATCCAACTGTCAATTAACATACTACTTCTTGTAGCGTACCAGTTACCACTAAGCGTAGAACAACTATAATCTAGTTGGCATACCCTGCTCTCACATGTTTACAATAGCAACAGATAAAAGGCTTTCCAAAATTTCTTCCATAATTTTAGTCTGTTGCCTTGATCTTGCAAGTGATATCTACTAAATAGTTTTACAAGAATCTTTTGTTTGTTGGGTGTGCCTAATTGTCGGATATAAGTAGCCAATAACTACATATCTATTCCAAGATTTCAGTATATTTGAACACGCAATCATAAAGCCTTCCTCCAAGAAACTCAACAACCTCTGGGTGCTTCACCTGAAAACACCAGAAAAAAGAAGGGCCGAGGTTCATCAGTATTATAATCATCAGGTGAAATATTTCCACACACCCCCCCCCCCCTCCCCCCAATTATAGTGATAAGGCCCCTTAAAAAGGGAAGTTTTTCTCTGCTTTTTGTCCTTTCTTAGTTCCCTGTAGAAACCAGAAGGCGAAGAGGTCTGGGCAGGGTGGGTGGGTTTGGCTTGCGCATCTGGTAAATAAGGCATTACCATTCCAATCTTCAGGGAGTCACATCTGAATTGAGCATATAGGTTTGTCTCTATACCACGGCCCTGGCAAAAGAAATCAATACGATAGCTAAATGCGAGTGAGGGAGAGATTTTTTATATGATGAAAAAAGAGAGAGAGAGAGAGAGAGATTATATGGAAATTACAATTACTTAAATATGACACGTTGAAAAAACTTGCATGTACAAAGGTGAACAAAAGAGTTATACACTTTGTTTTGATATTGTCAAATGCCTACATGAAAAGCTCGGAACAAAGTCATAGTAATTTACTAGTTCCAAGGAACCTGAGGAAGAACTACCACCTCAGTCTTCTCTATGTGAAACGGACTGGTTGTTAAGTCAATTGCTCCCAGGTATAATTTATCGTTTTGAAACCTGAAAATACAGGAAAACACTACACAAACAATACTGCTCCAATCAGAGGTTTCAAATTAGGAAGGTAATCAGGGTATGTCAAGTGGAAACCGTCTTGCACTAGCCTAGAGAAAGGATGCTTTCACCTGAAAACATATGCATTCACTGGAACATGACACAGACTGTTGACTTCGGACCAGAGAAAAATATTAAAAAGTAAAAGAATTACTGGGTTTTTGAAGTATACAGAGAAGGAGAGAACTGAATAGCATCCCCCACACGTGGAAAATCAGATAGAAGAGACTCTTTATGAGTTAGTCTATTAGAGGTATGTAGTTAAACTTCTAGAAACGCCTACCCCACCCACGCCCCCCTCCCCAAAACAACAACAAAAAAGGAGAGGACTGTTTAGCAACAGAAGTTTTGGGAGGCAAAAATAAATTGACGCTTCATCTGTTTTTATGTGATTCCAGGAGGGAGCAACAGCATGAAAGTGCAGTGGATACAGGATGGAGGCAGGAGAATCTTGCAGAGACGCCAGGGGTAAGAGATACGTTCACCTACATAAGCATCACTGCCTGTCCTATGCCTTAATCTAACTGCATGCTCTCAAGAAATAGCCACTTGCAACCAATAATACTGATGGTGTTGAGTTTTGAAACAAACGATGTGTTTCAATGACAGAGAATTGACAGCAAAAGGCTCACCATGCCTTCCAGAATGACAAGGTCAGCATCACTAGCCAAGTATGCAAGCTCTTGTGATATTCCCATAAGATCAATAACCTGTGGTTACAAAAAAGTAGGCCTGTCAATTAAGGTGGAGCAGCTAGATGCACTCACAAATTCTGGAGATAGTACCATTTTTTGGCAATTTAGTAACTTTACTTTTATTGTGTTAACTTCTGATGCATCAAATTTTGGTGAACAAATTTGGGGATTAACTAGTAAGATTTATAAATGCTGGCATCAGACTTCAAATTTACTTCATAAGAATTTGTGAAAGGAGTAGCTGCTCAAATATTAGCTCGAGCGAAGATTAACAAGCTAGGAAGTGGAAATTTTGTGCGGGCAATGCTCGACTCTCGTCAGAAACCTCAATTTAGAAGGGCAATCTAAGTTTAGAAATAAGTCACAGGATTCCAACCTTTTTTGCCTTTGAAGTGGGGGGTGATGGGTGGGAGACAATGCATCATGCAAACGAAGCAGATAAGTGACAGCCACTTACCGGCAAATCATTTCCAGAATTTGCAACTAAAAGGTTGGATGTGTCAACACCCACAAGCTTCCCGTGCTCATCTTTCAACTGTTAATAAGCAAAAATACATGTTAATTAATCCTAAAGTAGGTGAAATTGAAAGCATCAAAAGTCGAAACATAACATTTCTACCACCTTGGATATTATCTCCACCAACTCAGGGTAAGTAACATCATTAATAGAAGGTAAGTCATTAGCTGCCAAAATAACCTGCAAAGACAAAAAAAAAAAAAATTTGCCAACGTTACTAGGAGAGCTTAATTGAGTTGTGAGCACTCGACTACGGCCAGAGTCTAATCCAATATGACGAGAGCGACCACGGGATAGTGTCACGATGGACTTCATCACGGCACTGCCATTGTCCCGTTCCATTATGGTCGTGGTTGATAGATTCTCAAAGTATTGGACTGGAAGGGTAAGAGAGAGGAGCAAATAGAACTCAATCTAGAATTTCCACTCCTATAAACCCAAGAACGGCATTAGCAATTGAAGAGCTTAGTTAGGATGGGTGGAACTAAAACCCTTCATACAATTATCAAGCCTATGAATGTGAAAACTGTTAACTTATGATGAGGCTTCATTCATACTTAAATCTGGTCTTTAAGTATTTTTAAACTTTTAACTATATGGCAATAGCCTCAGAGACTGAGGGAATAGAAATAAGACAATAATGAAGACCTCAAGGGGCCAAATTTCTTTTTTCTTTACAAACATTTGGAATGCGAAGTACCTATAAGATTCTTGTAAGTATAGCTGATTGGGTCATCTATTACTCTTCGTAGATAATCGTATTTTGTGCAGATCCTCTACTTTACGATATACCACTTGTACGAAGCACTCCCCAAATTTATCAATACAAATTATTACCTTCTGAAGAAAAAAAGCACCACAAGTATGATTCAGGCATAACAGCAGCACCCAAAAAAAAAAAAAAAAAAAAAAAAAAGAAGAAGCAGCACCAAATGTGGTACTGAAAAAGAAACCATATCAGTTTAACTGAATGCAGCTAAAAGAGCATCAGAAGAGGATAAATTCACTCTCATAAGATACAAAACCGAGCATGTTAAAATATTTAGTGGTGTTAACTAAAATCAATATCTACAGAACTGAGCATGTTGACGATGCCTATAAAATGGCATTTTAAATCTTACAACGTAGTCTCAGAAGATTTTGTAACCTATCTTTTCTTATTCAGTTTAGTGAACTCTAAAAAATTTCCGTTTTATGTGCAAGAAAGAAACAAGGCTCCCAAGTAAACCTTTGTCCCATGACGAAGTAATTCTCTCGTAAATGGAAGAATGCCCAGAATAATATCTGCACCGGAATTATCCACAAAAATTACAGCCTGTAGAGGAGTAAGCAAGTCAGTGAACCAGAATACATCAAATGCATCGGATATTTGTCATAAACAAGTATAACTTAAAGCCCAGTGGAGAAGATAAATTTCACATATGGTTAACTACTAACCTTTTTCCATGATTTTCTGCTCCATTTTGTTATGAAAGTATCCAAGTCATCAATAACCCAAGGTCGAGGAACGAGGTTTTGGCAACTAGCTAGAAAAGACATACCATCCCTTGAAAACAGCTCCGCAAGCTTCAAAAAATATTCATTAAGAACAATTGATTCAATCTTGAAAATGTTCATTTTCAAAATGCTAGGTTGTGAATTAAGCAAGATTTAGGATATCAAAAATCAACTTCGAAAGATTTTTAGCATGTGGAAGAATAAATTCTGTTAACTCAGGAAGTAAAACTCTTCAGACTTAGATGAAGATGAACTGACTCTTTGTGATAGTTGTGAATAAATCATTGATCGCTTGCTCTTCCCACATTCCTATAACAATTTACTGTGAAGAACTTAAAAAATGTCTTCTTTCAAAATGCACCCAATGACAAAGCACGTGTTATAACAAACACAATTTAGTTCTCATATTACACCGCATTTGAAGAACTCTTGCCACATAATTGGTGTTTTTTCATATTTTGGTTCGACCCCTTCTCCGGACCCCGCACACAACAGAAGCTTAGTGCACCCCCCCCCCCTCCCGATAATGGTATATGAGAGCTCTTGCCACATAATAAAAGGCACAAATGTTATATGCATACATTTCTTTATTCAGGAATCATTCATGAAAGGGCATGGCATACCTCGGCGTAGTCGTGGCAAGTCAGAGGTACAAATTAATGTTGAACACATACATTTCTTTATATACGAGTCATCTATGAAGCATTACCTACCTGTGCCGAGCCAAGATCAAATAGGTTTCCTGCAAAAATCCCTTTGACCAAGTTCTCCACACGCTTAGCTTCGTCCTCAATAGCATCATTTAGATGTACTACATCCTCAAATAAGGATATAGCCTTTGCATTCTCTTCGTCCTGGTGGATTTACATATGCCCAACAACAAAAAACAGTCAAAATCTTCTACAAATTTTGGTTCACGTGGAATAACGGATTAAAGAAAGTAACAAAATGATTTTTAAATGAGCAATGAGCTTATTTATTTGACCTAAAAGTCGATCCGCTAAAATTCTCAAAGGGGAACTGGGATTGGCTTATTTGAACAACAGCGACCAAAGTGTGTGTTTGCATAGTATGAAACCGTGTTATAGACTCATTCGTTGTTTAGGTTTATGCAAGGCGGGGCCCTCAAGTTGAGAAAGATAGTAACGTCAAAGAGGATAAGGAGATCTGATGCACCTGGCAGATTTTATTCGCATTAAAATAGGCACTAGTTTAGTTTTACTAGAATTCTTATAAGAATAGATTTTCTATGTTAGTAGCTTCCTCGATTTTCTTAATATATTGTCTGGGATTCTCTCTAACAAGTCCTAAGGTTATAGGCTCCCTTCAACAATTATTTGTTTTCTTTAGCAAAACGGAATAAAAACAAGGGAAAGGATCTGCAGACTTTTCTGAATCATGTGACATTATCCATATCGGGTTTAGTATCCAAGCAAACTTGAAGAGATCTCTGATGCAGGCTGTGAGCAACAATACAGGTCTGAACCAAGAATGGTTACTAAATTGCACAATTAAGTTAAAACTGCAGGATCCAAGGAAGAATCAATTGACGCCCCACAGACCAGAAAAACCCCAATCAATTGTGGTACCAAGATACACAAAGCTGGATTTTCCTACTTTTGACGGATTCGATGACCCATTGATTTGGCTACACCGCTGTGAGAAATTCTTCTCCAATCAGATAAGGTGGGATTGGTTGCATTCGGTCTTCTAGGTGAAGCACAATTATGGTATCATCAAGTAGAACAAGAGTATCACGCAGTTTACTGGTCTGAATTCAAAGACTATTGTACTCTCCTGGGAAGTAATCCATTAGGTCATCTGGTTAACTTGAAGCGAACGGGCTCAAGTGAAGAATATCAGCGACAATTTCAAGAACGGTTAGCCAGGGCCAGCAAGTATGTTCGCGTAGACCAACAAGTTAGTCTCTTTACTGCCGGCCTGATTGATTTCATTCGTCTTGATGTTGAGATGCAGAGTCCACCAAATTTGATTCATGCCATGAATATAGCTCGAGCATTTGAGAAGAAACAGAAGGTAATGTGGGCAACATCTTCTCGAAAGGAGCCTTGGCAAGGGATTAAAGTCTATTTCAATACTACTGCAACTTCAACAATTCCAACTCCTAAGGGCAACAATGCACTAAGTGGGATTATTGAACCAAAATCTGTAAGTTCATCTGCTCCTTTATAAAGAAATTGACAAGGGCTGAAATGGAGGATAGAAGGACAAAGGGATTGTGTTATAATTGTGATGAACTGTATTCGACTGGGCATCAAAGTAAGAAGTTGTTTTGGTTGGAACTAGCTGAACTAGATGATGAAAATACTGACCATAAAGATGTGCAAGAACCTGAAATTTCCTTGTATGCCATCACGAGACAGAAGAGCGCAAGAACAATGCAGTTACAGGCACTCATGGAGTGTCAAGCATTGTTGAGCTTGGTTGATTCAGGCAGCACACACAATTTCATTAGTTATGCAGCAGCACAACACTTGGGTATGCAAGTACAACTTGGGACAAGTGCCAATGTTTCCGTTGCTAATCGAGAAAAAGTTTAGAGCAAAGGAATTTTTCCGTGCGGTGTCTTTTTATATTGATGATACAATTTTTAAAGCCGACTTCTTTGTTATTCCATTAGGTGGCTTTGACATTGTTCTGGGGGTAATCTGGTTACAAACGCTGGGCCCCATTCTCTGGGACTTTGCTTCACTCACAATGAGTTTTACTTCAGATGGAAAGCAAGTTGTCTTTCATGGGCAGCAAACCAGTTCGAAATTGCAGCTTCATTTATTGCATGATTCAGGTGAGAACCCCACTAAATTGGAGCACTCTTGGCTGAATTTGTTGACTTATTTCAAGCCCCTACAGGGCTTCCTCCTATGAGAAATTGTGACCATCGCCTCTGTTTGTTACCTGGCTCCGAGCCAGTAGTGGTTCGACCATACCGCTATCCTCATTTACAAAAAGACAAGATAGAAAAACAATGTTAAGATATGTTAAAGCAAGGGATCATTCGGCCTAGTAAATCACCATTCTCATCCCCAGTTTTGTTGGTCCGTAAACATGATGGAACTTGGCGTTTTTGTGTTGATTACCGCGAACTGAATGCCAAGACAGTGTAGGATAAATTGCCAATTCCAGTGGTGGATGAATTATTAGATTAATTGTATGGGACTAGATTCTTCACGAAGCTGGATCTGAAGTCTGGCTATCATCAGGTACGTATGGATCCTGTGGATATTGAGAAAACAGCCTTTCATACGCATCATGGCCACTTTGAATTCTTGGTTATGCCATTCGGCTTATCAAACGCACCATCAACATTTCAAGCACTTATGAAAGAGGTATTTAAACCATACTTGAGTCAGTTTGTGTTGGTTTTCTTCGATGACATTTTAATATTTAGCAAGGCATGGGACCATCATCTCTCACATCTTCGCGTAGTTTTTGAGTTGTTGCGTGCTCATAACCTATACCTCAAGAAGTCCAAATGCTCCTTTGGAGAGAGACAAGTAGCATGTCTTGGCCATGTGGTGTCTGAAACAATCATGGCAGCAGATGCAAGCAAAGTTCAGGCCATCAGTGATTGGCCTTAACCATATTCCATCACTACCTTGCGCGGATTCTTGGGCTTAGCAGATTATTACCGTAAGTTCATAAAAGGTGACAGTCAATTATCAGCCCCTCTAACTAACATGCTTAAAAGGAACTCGTTCCAGTGGGATGATGCAGCTTTGGCTTCTTTTGACGCTCTCAAAGAAGCACTTGTAACTGCTTCTGTTTTATAATTGCCAAATTTTGATGATCCGTTTATAATTGAGTGTGATGCCTCGGGAAGTGGTATAGGAGCAGTGTTACAACAGAATGGCCATCCAATTGTTTTTTAGTAGACAATTGTTTGTTTGACACTTTAAATTGGTTGCATATGAACGTGAATTGATTGGCTTAGCTAAAGCAGTGCAACATTGGCGTCCTTATCTATGGGGCAGGCCTTCTTGATTCGCACAGACCATTATAGCCTTAAATATTTGTTGGAGCAAAGGCTGACCACTTTACCCCAACAACATTGGATTAGCAAGTTTATAGGGTTTGATTTTTGTTGGAGTATAAGGCTGGACACTTGAATAAGGCTGCTAATGCTTTGTCTCGTTGCCCTACTATGGAGGAATCGGTGTATGCCATCAGTCAACCATGTGTTTTATTACTTGATGCGATTAGAGAGGAGACACGTAATGATGCTTCCTTGCAAGAATTAGTCCAACAAGTGCTCCGGCACGATCTTGATGCTTCCTGGTCAATCAAAGACAATCTACTCATTTATAAAGGTCGTGTCTACTTGCTGCCTTCTTCCCAATTGATCTCGACAATTTTATTAGGATACCATGATAATGCCCATGAAGGGGTACAGAAAACATTGCAGCGCATACGACAAGATTTCTACTGGAAGGGAATGAAATCGGTTATTAAGGATTATGTGGTTGCTTGTCCAGTTTGCCCACGCAACAAGGCTGAACACCTAATTCCAGCAGGGTTACTACAACTGAGCAGGTCTGGGCTGATATCGGAATGGACTTTATTGACGGCTTACCAAAGGCATGGGGCAAAATGATACTATTTGTGGTAGTAGATCGGTTTTCCAAATATGCACACTTCATACCCATGTCTCATCCTTATAATGCAACTCGTGTTGCCCACATTTTCTTTGAGAATATTGTTCACTTGCATGGGATACCCGAATCGATTACTTGTGACAGGGATGTAGTTTTTAAGAGCACCTTGTGGAGAGAATTGTTTCATCTATGTGGCACGAAGTTAGCATTCTTTTCTGCTTATCATCCTCAAACGAATGGTCAAACAGAGGTTGTGAATCGTACTTTTGAAATGTATTTACATTGCTTGATTGGGGATTATCCAAAGAAATGGGTTGACTGGTTGCTATGGGCAGAATATTGTTATAGTACTTCCTTTCATACTGCATTGCAAACAACTCCCTTTAAGGTTGTTTATGGTTGAGATCCTCCTCGTCTATTGTCCTATGTAGTTGGTTCTTCACGAGTGGAGATTGTTGACAATTCCTTGCTTGATCGTGATTCAGTTTTGCTTGACATTTGCAGCAAGTTGCAACAAGCACAGGTTAGGATGAAAGAATATTGTGACAAAGGGCACCGAGAGGTTGCATATGATCCAGGTTCACTACTTTGGCTGCGTTTACATCCTTATCGTCAAAAATCTGTTGCGGGTCAATTGCGCCATAAGCTTGCACCCCAATTCTTTGGGCCTTTTCCTGTGTTGCGTCAAATAGGAGAAGTTGCGTCTGAGTTACAGCTGCCCAACGATAGTAAGTTGCATAATGTGTTTCACATGTCCCTCCTCAAGGCTTTTAAGGGTGCTGCTCCAACAGATCCTCCGACCCTGCCACCATTGGAGGATGGTCGTGTTGTTCTATGCCTTGTTATGTTCTATGTACTCGTCTTAATCGGGGAACTTGGGAAATTTTAGTGCACTGGTGTGGGTTTGATTTATCAGATGCTACTTGGGAAGATGTTGCACATTTTCGTAACGCCTATCCAGACTTCGAGCTTGAGGACAAGCTCTTTCCAGAGGAGGGGGTAATGTTTCGTGGGTAAGGTTTCGTCAAAGAGGATAAGGAGATCTGATGCAACTGACAGATTTTATTCGCATTAAAATAGGCAGTAGTTTAGTTTTACTAGAATTCTTATATGCATAGATTTTCTATGTTAGTAGATTCCTATATTTTCTTAATATCTTGTAATAGGGTTCTCTATTTAAAGACGCAGATGGAATAAAAGAAAGGGGGGGGGGAGATTTCTATCGAAGAACAAGAGGTCTGGGACTCTCTCTAACGAGTCTTAAGGTTATAGGCTCCCTTCTAACGAGCTTATTTGTTTTCTTTAGCAAAATAGGTCGCTCACGGAAGAAAAACAAGGGAAAGGATCTGTTAAGCATAGACTTTTCAGTGAATCGCCCTGTGACAAGATCCATATCGCATAGCAGTAACATACCGGTTCTAACAAATCTCACTTTTAGGAGCCGTTTGGACATAGAGGTATTTATCATTTTTTTCCAAAAAAAAAAAATCTTAATGCTTTTTTGGTTATAAATTGGAATGATTGTCTGGTTAATTTTTTAAGATGCGTTTTTAATGTTTGAAAAACTGTTTTTGCCCTCTTTTTCAGTGAATTTTTTTTTCCACTCACAAAATTTCAACTGTTTTTTCAATGAAAACTTAAACTTCAAAATGTCTTTTGTCCAAGTTTCAACAAAATGTATGTCTAAACACCTACTAAGATGATCCACATTTTTCATAAGTGTAATGGACTTCATCTTTATTGACGTTCTTTACATCTTTATTTGTTGAAGTTCCAATTCGAAGAAATGAAGAAGTAGTCAACCTGAGGAATGAGATAAGTGGAGAAATCACTCACCTTAACCTTTTTAAATATATCTCTGAATCCCAGTTGCCTAAGCACTTGCTCCCTAAGGCGACAAAGAAGCTAAAACAGAAGGAAACAGGTTAGGAAGAATAAAGAAAGACAAGAAAAAGATGGTTAGACTTACAATGCCATCAGGGGGCCCTCCATGACTTTGAGGATCTTTCTTGAAGTCCTCAAGTATTTCAGTGTACCTATCCAAAACCTTAATTTTCATTTGTGTGGCATCGAGATGAAGACAGGTTGGAGATGGTTGATGAATAAAGTAAAGACAGAAAACAGAACAAAAAGGTGTGTTACCTGTGAGCAAACTCTAGGGCTCGAGAAGGAGCATCAGGAACAGTGTCATCGCTCTCGGCCCTCTTCCTGCATTTAATTAATAATAATAACATTTCCATAAATAAATATATAACAAAAGGAGATTATAGGAGGGGGGGAGAACCTAAAAGAAGGGATGGAATTGAAGAAGACATTGATCCAGGAAAGCTCAGTGGGGGTTGGCTCAGTGGGGTTGTGGGAAGGGAATCTGTAAGGGATGGTACATGCCCCGTAATTGCAACTCATCACCAAAGGAAAACCCACCAATTCCCCGGACCTCCCCATCCTCTGCTGCTACCCACTACAGTAGTATTCCATTTTGTTTTTTCCATCTCCAAATAATATACTCTACCCACCCAAAAAGAAATATGGAAAAGGAAAAGGTTCACAATAAAAGACACAAGAGTACTGCTAGGGAAGGTGGTAAAACACGACTTTTTTTTTTTTTTTAGAGAAAATACATAATTGGCCCTGAAGTAGGAAAAAAGACACTTGAACTAATAATTTTGACTGACATTATTATCTCTTGTTTTTAGCCACCTAACATGGAGAGTTCAAAGTTGTTTAATGGGTAATACGACCACAAAATTCAAGTTTCTTTTTGGAAAAAAGATCCTACTGCAAGGGGTAGTTATGAATTTTCTCAAAATTTTACTATGTGTGAAGCATGCTAACTCATACTTGTGTGAGGCATTCCTTTATTGACAAATGGACTAACGTAGGTCCCACTTTCCAAGCAATTTACCTCTTCTTTGTATGGAAATTCAGCCGTGTTTTTGATGAGTAATCAATCCATCATCATTTTTTCTCTATTTGTTTATTTGAGAATAAAATTATGGTAGGTAAAAAATCTGAAATTTGAGGAAATTAAAAACCTGGATAGTAAACAGAAGAATATTTGTATAAACTTTACCCGTGGTCATTCAATTTTAAATTTATCATATAAAAATTTATTTTATTTTTTTTTGTTACGATAACAGTCGTCTAACTTTAATGTTTATCCCACAAAAATTGCTTTTCTATTTTTTTATTACATAAAAGTCATCCAACTTTAAAGTTTATCATTATCACGACCCAACCGGAGGGCCATGACGGGCACCCGGTGTTAACCCACCCGGGCACCTCTTATCGTCCATTCGTATTCACATCTAGGTGGACCACATGGCTTACTCATGAATTCTATACATCAATAATGCTAAGCTCGTTGAGCAACAACACATTTATATCATCATTAACAACTATGCCCATATCAATGTACATAAGCCGACAAGGCTATCAAAATGATATACAAAATATAAGTCGACAAAGATAAAGACATCTAATCATACACAACTGTCTACGAGCCTCTACGAAGAGTATGTCACGTCATATAGGAGGGACAGGACCTCGCCTTGCCTATAGGTATGTACACAAAAGAATAGCACCAAAAGTTGTAGCCTCGGATGAAATGGAGCTTCTGCATGTAGTCCCCGAATAAGAAGTCTATGGATCAAGTTCGTCTCCCCGTCCACCCGGGCGGCATGATGCGGCATTCACAAACAAAAGGACGTCGGCACGAATAATGTCACCGAGTATGTAAAGCATAATCAACATCATAATAGGAGCATAAGAGACAACACAAGAAATAGCATAAGATAGGAGAATCAGGAGATAGTAGCCATCATCACAATTACTTACTTATCTTTCATAGGGACCTTCCACTTCTAATGCGTGCTCGTGTACGTACATATATATATATATATATATATATATATACACACACATAAGTCCATATCCGTATCCATATTCGTATCTGTATTCATATACATATTCATATTCAAATTCATATTCATAGCATATCCGACCATGAAAGTTCGATGGTTTCACATACCCGGCCATGACAATGCTCGGTGTCACACATGCCTGGCCCTACCAAGGCATACCCAACTACAGTGGTGTGCGCGCAATAGATATCATACCCGGCCATATAAGCTCGGTGTTACATAATAGTCATACATACTTAGACACGTATACTTAAGAGTCCATAAGTATCATCAACATCATTACCATTATCATTTTTATTACGTCTACCTCGAGGATCAACTATCATATAAAGGATGCAATGGAATTATGAAAGTTTCGAGGATCATGAGCTTTAGTAGCTTTAGAGACAGAATCATTTGGAGGACGTTATAGAACTCATGAAAGGATATATATATATAGCCAAGGAGCCATGCCTTATTGAAAGAAGGGTTAGTCTTACATACCTCTTTGTCTTCTTAACTATCTAACGTTCACCATTGAAGCTTGAATAATCTACATTTAGAAGGATTCATACCATGGTTAAGCCTTAATGATACTCTTAAATTCAAACTAGAATAATTCATAGTCTAATGAAAAATTGGGCAAAGATTTCCCCTATTTCATCAACTTCCACCATATCACAAAACAACTCCCAACAACCACAATAACATCCATAATACACTCATAATATCCAAATTAAGTAATCACATTACACTAAGCCTTCAATATTCACCCTCATGTTCAACTCATACTAGCAACTTCATACTCATTTTAGCACATTTTCATATAATGATTCTTCATCACCATTATTACCTTCCATAACAATATTATATCCATATTATACTAGTAATCATGACTCAAGTTAGCTCACTACTTAAAAACATCACAAAAGTTGCATTTAGCCCTCATTTTCTACTCTCTTCTTCAACCCAAGTTCTTCAACAACTAAGCATTCATGATAGCATGAAATAAGAATGAAAACTAACCTTTTATCTCACGTGGAATGAGCTTTGGAGCAAAGCTATGAACTTATGTGAAAACCCTAGCTTCAATACTACGAGAAATCTCTCTTGTAGCCTACAAACCCTAGAAACCTTCTAACGTATGAACACTTTGATTATTGCCTCTTAATCTTTGTTTTCTCTTGGACTGGGGTGGAATAAGTTTAGAGAAGGGTTTTGAGCTCTCAATACTTGTAGAAGATGAAAAATAAAATAAAAGAACCAAGAGCATCTATTTATACAAAACTTAAAAATCTGCCCGGTGGATTTTATACGGACCACTTATACGGTCCGTACAATATTATACGGTCCGTATAAGTAGACCGTATAACACCACTATGGAATTGCCCCTTTCTGTAAAGGTTGAGTTATACGGACCCCTCTTATATGGACCGTATAAAGTTATACGGACCGTATAAGTGGTCGTATTACTCCCAGTTGTGCGGAACTTTCTCTCGTTGATTCGTTTGACTTCTAATCCTCATGGAACCTTCTTGGAACTTATATAATACTTCATTAACCATAAAATAGGCCCTATAACAGCCCCTTAAAATATTTCTAATTAAACATTAGCTCAATTATAGCGGAGACCTTTCCGAACATGACTTACATTTCGCTTCCTTCAACGAACTTAGGCTCATATATTCATATTACTCCAACTCTTATAGTATGCACCTTAAGCTATCTAATACTTCCCTTAATCTCATAAGGATTTCATAATCACCTTAAGTTCACATTAGCCTATCCACAAGGCAACACATACGAAATTTTCCGAGGTGTAACAATCATATAAAAATTATTTTTCTATCTTTTAAAGGTGTTTGTGAAAGTTACTAGACAAGTGAGTTTATTAGTAAGGGAAAAATACTAAAATCAAATTTTTTTATATTAACGATAATAAGTAAAAAGTATCACAAATAAAACAAAATTAGGAAAGAAAATGTAATATCGTACCCCACAACTAATTTAGTGTCATGAAGCAAATTATTGAGAGGGGGTTCGAATTTATCCTAAATGCAACTAACTTATTTTGGAGGGCTATGCAATATTTTTTGTACAAAATATTAAAATTCAGATAAAATTTATTTTTTAGTTAACTTGAGCAACGTTGAATGACTTTTATATGACAAAAAATAAAAAATAATTGTGTGGTCAACGTTAAAGTTGAACGATAATAAAACTTAAAACAAATTTTATGTAATAATGTTAAAGTTAGACGACTATTGATAAAATTTACTCAAACATATCTTAAAGTATTATGGTCTCCATATAATAAAATTGGTTCGTTGATGAAAAATAGAAAATGTGAAAAAAGAGGAGAGAGAAGAGTGAGGAAACGAGGAAGAGAAAAAGAGTGGATTGGGAAGAACGGGAGCAGAGATGATTGGTGGGTCCCGCATTATAAAATCAATTAAATAATCCTCTCACACAACTAACAATAGTTGTGCCTCACCCAAAATTTAAAAAAAATCGTAAAACACTATGCACCATACTAGTTTCACCAAATCCCGAGTAAAAAAAAAAAAAGATATTTTATTTGTTATGTTTACTAAATAAATATACTTAAAATATTTATATTTTAAAATAAGATAGAATTTAATTAATTTTTCATTTTTATTCTTACTCTAATAAATGTGAAAAGAGATTAATGTCATAAAAGAAAAAATAATATTAAATGGAGATCAAATAATTAATAAGGTAAATTAATCAAATTATAATTCTAATTAACGTTTCCTTAAAAAACCATGCAAAAGACAACATGACAAGTAAAATGAGCTAAATCAATAATATTTACCAAAAATTATAAAATAGTAGTTCTTCGTTTAAATAGAAAATCAAATTTCTACTTTGTTTCGTTTTAAACATGTAAAATTAATTTAATAATTTGAACTATAATTATCCAAATCAAAATTTGATAAAAAATAATAAGTATTGTTTAGGTTCAATCTACATACATTAACAATAGAATATTTTACACCTTTAAATTAATCGAATTAAAATTCAAAGTATCAACTGATGCTTAAATATTACTATTGTTTTATCTCAAATAGAGGAAAATAGTTTCCTTTTAAACAAATCTTCTTTTTTAAAAAGTATTAATAAATTTTTGCCAACTTTGTATTCGTAGCAAACACTAATATAATAAAGTTTTGAATACGGAGCACAAAACTACAATGTTATATTAATCGTGTTTTGAACAAAATCAGTGCAAACTTATGTATGTTTATTAGCAATATATATAATATATATATATATATATATATATATATATATATATCACTACTCAAACACAACTATATACACATAGATACACTATAATCCAAAGTGTTGAGCTGTGTACGCACGGGGATACACCGTCTAGTTACTAGAAAAAAAAAAGATGACCTTAATTTTGGCGTGATGGAGTGCTCGACTACCATTTTGCTCCATTTTTTCTTGTTTCATTATCCTATTTTGAGGTTTATTTCTAGTATTGATGATTTTAAGCAACAACAATATACCTAGTGAATCTCACAACGTGGGGTCTGAGGAGGGTAGAGTGTACGTAAACCTTACCCCTGCCTTAGGTAGGGAGGCTGTTTCCGGAAGTATTGATGATTTTAAGGTTAAAAGAAAATGTTTAGAATAAATGTACCTGGAGATTTAGATAAAATTGCATTATACGATATAATTAGAAGTCAAATTAACTTCAACAAAGCTTACATTGATAGGAGGGAAAAGGGTCAAAAATGTCTTTCTACTTTGGTAAAAGGGCTAAAAATATCCTCCATTACAAATTTGAGTAAAAAATATCCCTCCCATCATGAAAGTTTTTAAATGTACTCCTGTCTTAACGGAAATCCCCAACATAACCCGAATTCACTTGTAAAACCGCTCCATTTAACCCAACTATATAAAAAATCCATATGCCACCAATTTGTTCCCGAGTACTACATCTGGAGCCACTAGGCACAGGAGCGAATAACCTATATGGATTTTTATTTAGTTGGGTCAAGTTTAAATGAAAAAAGTTTAAAAATAAAATCGGATTATGTTGGGATTTCCGTTAGGACAGGGGTATATTTAAAAACTTTCATGATGGGAGGAGTATTTTTAACCCAAATTTATAACAGAGGATATTTTTAGCCCTTTTCTCAGAGTAGAGGGGTGTTTTTGACCCTTTTCCCTCTATAGTATAATCTTTCTTTTTTCTTTTGCTACATTAAAATTAGATTAGTCTAAACAGTACTATTTGACTTCGGCCTTTTTTACATGCCACAAAATCATGAGTTAACAACACTTCTGGTTGATTGCAACTTAGAGACTTCAATGTAAATTTACACTTAGCACTAATGGTATTTGCACGGAATATATATTGGAAGAAAAAAAAATGCAAAAGTCATAGATAGCCCCCTAAACTTTGCCACATTTTTCTCATGGCTACCTAAACCTAAGATTGTTCCAATTTGATACTTAAACTACTCTGAATTTGTACCACATAAGCAGCTTTTGCCTACGTGGCCTAATCATCTGTGCTGCACGCAAAATGTGCGCGTGAAGGGGTATTTTGTTGCTTACATGGCAACTTCCAACGTTAATATTAACCACTTTTGGTTAATAACCCCAAATCTAAAACCCAAATTTCCAAATTCTCTTCTTTCTCCCCCGTTTCTCTCTCTTCTTTCTGTTCAATTTATGTCTTTCTTCTCTCTTCTCTCTTCTCTCTCGATTTATAGTTGTTGCTGTGTGTATTCTCTCTTATTTCTCTCTTGGTTCTCTCTTCTTTATAACAATGTCACAAAATTCAGGGGTTATAGATGAAAATGTTATTTGTAATTGTGGTAATTCTTGTAATGTAAGAACTTCGAGAACAGTTAACAACCCAGGTCGTAGATTTTTTGATTGCAAGATGCCAAAAGTGAGTAGCTATTTTAAAATTTTGATTTTTGAAAATTTGATTTTCGGCCATTTTTTTGGATTTGTTTGTGTTCATAATTTTCTTTTCGTTTTATGTAGGATAAGGGTGGATGTGGCTATTTTAAATGGATTGATCCTTCTCCAGAGGTTGAGCTTTTGAAGGAGAAGCTTAAAGAGGTTGAAGAAGAGAGGGATACATTGAAACACAAAATGAAGGAACTTGGAGGCAAGTTTGATTCATTGAAAAAAAAAAATTGAAGGAAATTAAGCAAGAAAGGGACTGTGCAAAAGCCAAATTCAACAGGCTTGTCGTTGTTCTTCTATGTTTATTACTGGCAAAAATTATCTTTGGATAGTCTAATTGTTTCCTAGTTGTTGTTTGTAATGTTCCTACAAAGATTTTCTTCTATGTTTGTAGTAATGTTTTGGTTATTAGATTTTGTGAATTACTTGGCTTGTGTTTGGCGTTGTGAATTAGTCGCAAATATGACATGAAAAGAAGCTGCAAATATAAATCAACAAAGAAACATAGCAATTGTTCATTAAAAGGAAAACGAGCATCATACATAGAAAAGAAAATAGAGACCTAGTCAACAACTATCATCTCTTCCTTCTTTTGAACATTGAATCCTATGCCCTTCGTGCACTTACACTCGCAGACCCAAATACAGAGTGTATCTCCCTCTGTCAATAGCTCGGATTCCACAAAGTCTTTCCACCCGAGACAAAGGCACGCGTGTTTTCCAATTTTGTAGGTCATAGCGTAACGTTTATCTCCATAAGCAACAACGGCATGGGTTTTTTTGGTTGGTAGAACGTCAAGAATATTACTAGGAAGCACCTGCAAAAAAAATCATGAAAAATTACTAAACTATTGCAATAAAAATAGCAAATGAAACATGAACACTAAATTAAAACGTACGAAATCATCACTTTATACGTATGAACGTGTTAATTTCTTCTCGAAATATGCCAACATTTTTTAGGTTGAATGAACTTGTTTTAAGAAGTGAATGGGATAATTTGAATGGGTTTTATAGATGGTTGAAATGGAAGATTAAGTGAATTGGATGAAGTTGGATGGAGTGAATTCAATGAAGTGAATTGAATTCGGTTGATGTGGTCTTTGATTTATGGCCTAGTTAGTTGTATTTGACTCCAACCGTTTCATTTATTTGGTTGTTGAGTACTGTGACCCATTTATTGAGCTTTTTGGCTTGAATTGGCACAACTGCCACATCTGCCTATATTCCAACACAAATGTTAATCTGCCCTATGCATATTTGACTTATTGGCAGAAATTGAAGAGTAGTATTGACACAAATCAAAGATTACCATTGCTAATGTCATTGGCAAAACTGTCCAATACCAAATTAATGCATAATAATAAGTCTAGCTAGACAGCACTGCTGCAGTTTACATATACTAAAGACATTGTTTCAAATACCCTAAATGTGACAAATTTCCTACATTAACTACTTGTTGGAGCTTCCTTCTGCTGAAGATCTGCTTGCTACTGATGCAACCTTTTGGTTTCTCTTGTTGGCTCTCATTTGGGATAGTTGTGATGTGGTCATTGCATCCTTTCCTTGCCATTTCAGTCCACGAGCTTTATAACCAATATCAATATTTGTTGGTGAAGCACTCTTCAAGTTTGTTGCACCATGTAGAACCCTCTCACTTGATGTACCAGGCTTCAATTAAAATGTGAAACATTAGTAAATTGTGTTGAACAAAGATAAAGACAAATCATAAAGTGAACTTACATTAAAGACTTGTGCTCCAGTAACAGGATTAGAGTATACACCAAAATCAGTTGTAGGCCTACTTTTATTTCCAGTAGCTGCAGCAAAACCGTGATAGTATATGACCTTTTGTGGCACGATAATGGTGGCAATTAACTTGAAGAAGAGTCTCTTGCACTCACAAATGGTACCCCTCTTGCATTTGTGAATTTTTTTCTGCCCCTTCCCCTGCCAGCTCCAACTTGAGCCCTCTTTTGTGCACTTGTGTCACCACAAATTGATCTTGACTGTGTAGTTGCATAAGCTGAACTAGCAGTTGGATATGCAGGACCCTTCATTCTAGACTATATTACACAATTAAAAATGTAAATGATCCAAAGTGTATAAATTGTACAATTTAAATGAAGATGTAAATGACTTTTAAAAGATATACTTATTGCTGGTGTTGGAGCAACAGTTTGGGCATCTCTTGGCACAGAACTTGTGTCACTACAAATAGAGCTGGATTGAGTTGGTGGAGTTGGTTGAGATTGACTTCTTTGCCTTTCAGTTGAGGGTATTGGTTGAGAAGGACCACCCATTCCATGCTAGCAAACAGAAACAACGAGATGAAAATTAGAGATTTATATGTAAGAACTAAAGTTAAGAATATGACAAATTCAATTGTACTTACTCCTCTTCCACAGGCAGTCTTGTTATGGCCAACTTGTTTGCATAGTGAACAAGTCATCTTCACACCCTTCTTTGACAACTTTCCATATTTCTTTGGCTTATCTTTATCCTTCATTCTTTTTTTCTTTGGTCTACCAGGCATTTTTCTTGGCACTGGAGGCTCTATTGATGGGTTTGTAGTCTTAGGCCACATCCTCGTATTGGTAATAGGTTGGATGAAGTGATTATAAGCCTTAAGAAATGTTTCCTTCCTATACCAATGCTCTACATGTGCATCAGGATCTAGATTCAAGTAATAATAAGCACAAACAGCATGAGGGCAAGGAATCCCCCCTAACATCCATAGCCTACAGTCACAATATTTCTTATCCAAGTGGACAACAAATGTGAACCCACCATCTCTAATTTCAAAACCATGCACCCCATTCCATTAAACATGACACCTATTAGACAATTCCTTGTTCTCTTCCAATATTCTTCTTGTCATAGGGGCAATATCATCAATCCAAGTTTCAGCAAATTTGATCATGTCTACATGCCTATTCATCATTTTATGCCTAATTTCCTCTAACATGGTGATAATAGATTTATGTCTAGCAGCTAAGATCTAAGAATTTAAAGTCTCACATATGTTATTTTCCACAACATCACACTTGGAATGAAACTTGAAATATGCCCTACAAAATGTAAAAGACTGATAATGCATAAAATCCTCCATTATCTTGGGCTTACCCAATTTGGCCATTTTATCCATCTCCTCTTTAAACTTGGCTTCAAAGCTAGCCTTAAAGCATCTCCAAAAAACTGCTTCCTTCTTTCTTCTCCTCTCCATTCTTTGTGCCAATTACTCCAAACATGTCTAGCACATCTCCTTGTCTCAGCATTTGGCAGCAGCTCCAACAAGACAGGAATAAGTCCCTTCCAAAAATGTGTAAAGTACAAAAAAAAAAAAAAGAGTTAAACATACTGAAATGTCCTCTACTAAACTGAAATTTTAAGTAAATGGAATAGAAATGGTACCTTTTGCATATCTAACATTACAGTCAACCCTTCACCATTTCCCAAATTCAGATCAGCAATCAAATACTTTATGAATCAATTCTAGCTATGTTTAGTCTCTGTATCCACCACTGCCCAGGCAATAGGATACATTTGGTTGTTCCCATTCTTTCCCATAGCTACCAATAGCTCACCCTTACAAGCTCTTTTGAGAAAACAACCATTAAATCCTATTATTTTTCTGCACCCATCCAACCTTTTGCTTAAATGCACGAAAGCACACACAAGTACACAAAAAAGTTTTCCCGTGTTCGGTCTCTTATCAATTTTAACCAACAACTACTTCCTGGATTGGTTTGCGTGATCATGTCAGCATAGTCACATAATCCGGAAAATTTCGGATTCCAGTCACCCATATTTTCTATTATATTCTATAGCATAGTCTGCTAGAGCCTTTCTAAATTGTGTTACACCATCAAAGACCATTCCAAGCTCAAAAACAACCACCTCACAATCTTCATCATACTTAACTTTTTTGCTTTTTTACAGAAGGTAAATCTACCCTTCTTACGACATCTACATCAGTTGTTCTCGCTATCTTCCTCCGACGATCGAGCTATCAATATATTCCTTATCTAACCTTAATTTCCCAAAGATATTTGTTAGACTTATTTTTCCCAATATCCTCAAACCCTCTTATCTATACCACCACTGACCTCTCCATTGGAATTTCTTGAGTTCTGTGACCTTTTGTTTCTTTATTTGTTTACTTCTTCTTTCTTGTTTAATAGCTCTCAACCTCATCTATATCCGACCCGTCTTCCGGGTGGTATTTCTCCTAGATCTGAATCACTACTCACACAATCAGATATATTACCCTCTACATCAACATCTACTAGATTAGATGCTTCTTCACCTAACTTGTCACTAGCAGCCCCATATACAAACTCAGGAGTAACCCCAACACCCTGCGATCTAGGTTATCATCAAGACCAAACACCCTCCCGATCAGGTTATCGGCGGCGGCCCCAACACCCTTCATCTAAGTTATCGGTACCAACCCTTTTGATGACCTAGTTTGTCTAGAAGAAACCTCGGGCCTTTTAAGAGACCAACGAAGCCCGTCGGTTTTAAAGGCGATAGTATCCAATGAATGAAGGACATGTACATGAAAGGGGTCCTCATTTTTTAAGTCTTTTATTAGGTCCAGTAGATGTTGGTCAGACTCAATAACATTGAATTCTCTAGTATTTGCATCTTGGTAAAAAAAAAAAAAAAAAAACATCAACTGTTAAATAACCTAATTCCCTAGTATAATAAACCAATTCCATTAGGGAATAGTAGTCTTTCTCGATATACACGATGGTACCGGGCACTAAAAAGGAATGGTAATTAGGGTCGGGATTTTCTACAAAGGTCCCGCGTAGTGAATGTGTGTAAATATGACCTCCTCCATGATCAATTAGTAAGGTAAACCTGGAAAAAAAACCACAAAATGAATTAATTTCAGCAAAATAACCAAAGGGGCACACTTTTAAGGCATATTTTACAGAAATGGGGCAGGGAATATTCTCAAACACATAACCCCAAATCTGGAAATTAAAAACCTAACTTTCTAATCCACTCACCACCGAGAAACGACTACTACAAATATAATAACGGAAAGGAACGAAATATTTAAAAAACAAACCCCAAAAAAACTAAATTAATCTCAAAAACTAAAACCCTAACAAGCTTAAACAGCCATTATGAACACGATTAACAGCTAATCTAGAGAGATACAAAGGTGTAAGATACTTACACGTAAGATATTATTAAAAAACACCTTTAATCGACGGTGATCATCACCGTCGACTATATCGCCATAAGAGAGAGAGGGGTCGGGGAGAGAGAGTGTTAATTTGAGAATTAGGTTTTAGTTGTAGGCCCATTTACTTTAGGAAACTGTTTTTAAAAAAAAAAAAACGTGGATTTTATTTTCCATGTGGGAGGCATTAAATGTAACGAAAGTACACGTAAGCAGGGCGTATATACACGCGCCCAGGTGTTATTAAAAAAAGGGCAAAAGGTGCTTATGTAATACAAATTTAGAGTAGTTTAGGTATGAAATTAGAACAATCTTAGAATTAGATAGCCATGAGGAAAATGTGACAAAGTTTAGGAAGCTATCTATGACTTTTGCCAAAAAAAAAAAAAAAGTTTGATATTTAGCCGTTTTGATAAACGCGCTGTTCTTCCATTTCCTCTTATTCCCTTTTCATTCATTTCCAAGCCACGCTAAGCTTTGACATTTCGTTTGTCTACCCAATTTGTTCTCGTCATTGCTTGCAATATTTTATTTCCCATATAGGCGGAGAAACTCCATATGGTAAAGCAAATACGGGAAGATGTATGCCACACATGGAAGAGTTTTTACACATTGATCATCTTGGTCAAATCAATGATTGTGAAATATCCATGCTACTTATTCAAGCAGAAAGATGTTGGGAAGACGGCCCTGTCTTCCAACCGCTCTACGACCTTCACTGATATAATACAAGGCCAGACGGGGCTCAAGGTTTCTTCAATAGAAATTGCTCATAATTCTTCTTTCGAAGCATCATCTCTTGGATGCTGAATATAAGATGCATATGTTTTGATTATTGACTCATAAACATCAATACCTTTCAAATACTCATCCTCGTTCAAGAACTGCAGCAAAAGAGAATGTTTATTAACTAAAGGCCAAAGTCAGATAAAACAAAACTATTTAAACAAGTGAACACAATTTTCAAGTCCAGTCAAAGTTACTATATCACATGCATAAGATGGAAAAGTGGTGAATTCTCAGCTGCTGTGGTCATAATTTACATCATTTCTGGATCGTGGCCTCCTGTAAATGTTTGCTTATAGGCACCAAACAGTTGATCTGGTAAATAGTAACCATATACCATTGCATTACATTCTGCTTCCTTTTTTCTGGAGTTCTCAACTTATTCTTTTGGCTTTCTCATATTAAAACTTTATGTTTAAGAGGTTCGAAAAACTGTATGTGTGTTTATGCAGAGACAAAACTACCATGTGCAACAAGCAAGCAATATTAAGTAATGCTCACCTCGTTGTGGTCATGAAGAAGAATGGGAGTGTTTGCCATCGGAGAAAATCCTATTGCTGGCAGGCCTAGCTCCCGAAAATAGCGTGCATCTGTTGATGCAGGAAATATTTCTGGTTTCCCAAGTCTGGCATTAGCTTTGATGATAGCATCTTCAAGCAGTGCCCACCAAATATTGGAACTGTCAACAGCTGTAACGGCTGGCCTTCCGAACTTGTCATTCACAGACACCTTTTGCTTGAACTGTCCAAGAGCAAGGGCATTGTCCAGTCACTTAAATTAACATACAGCACTTCCAAATATTGTTCAAATAGACTGCCGATACGAAGTCAAACAATAACAGGTAAGGAATTTAAGAAATCAAACCATAACCAGCGAGGAATTCTATAAAGTAGTATACCTGAAGATAATTTAGAAACTATTATTATCCACCTAAAGAATTCAGAAGGTTGGAATGGTTGAGGACGTGGATTTTCACAGTGGCAAGGAATTTTCCATCCATTTACAAACTTTAGAAGAGGCAGTGATGGTATGGTCCTTTCACATTAGCTAGCCTAAGAGTTTCAGACATGAGATTTCCACCCATCCCGCTTTGTTTCCCGCATTCCACTTTTGGAGGGGCTATTTGACCAACTTCACTAGTAAGATTGAGCTCATTAATTTGTCTCTTAAAAAAATTGAAGTTGCAAAGTTTCTTATTTCAATTTTTTTGTAAAACATAGCGCGACGATACTTATTCACCTCTCCAAAACAAACAGGAAAAACAGATCAGGTGATTTATCCTTCTTACTAACCTTTTAAGGAAGCATGTTATCTAACAAATAAGAATTAGTTAACTAATACTAGTAACATGACGACATAATATCGTAAACTTCTGGGAGATGTATTAAAGGAAGCAACCAGTCTCCAACCTCAAGATGAGTTAAATATGTGATTGAATTTCCATTTACAACTTTAGTCTAAAAACTCTTTTTAGTTCCTTCAGAAAATGATTAAAACTGCAGCCATAAAGCGGCGCGTAAATTAACAGCATCCTGGATTGATAGAGGTTGGGGAAATGAACGGAGATGAAATCTCAAAGAGTATGTACGCGAGGAAAGTGGTTTCATTTACAAATTTCCTCAGCATGCACATCAATTATATGTTTCAGATCTAGATGTACTCAGGGTTTTTTCATGCTCTTTCAAAAACTCTGGCTGTCTGTGCTTACAAGGATATCCTTTGAAATGAGACATCCACATGTAACTAGCATTTCACATAATACAGCTCAAGCGTAGCAGGCATTGAAGTAGAAATGCATCCATGCACATATTAAAGAAGAAAGATACAGCATACGCATGTACACGGAAGGACACAACAAGTTGTAGCCCTCAGAAAGGTAATGAAGAAAGGTTGATGGAAACATAACAGTTAATGTGGGTGGTTTGGAGAGAGAGAAATAGGAAAGCTTTTGAAGGAGTAGAGTCGAGTTTCTCTCAGTTGAGGAGAGTATCCGCTCACTTATTTTCTTTTGGTGTAACCAGAAAGTTCCTTGTAGTGTAGATGACCGGAGTTTGTAGAGAATCATATTGTGTAGATGCTTTACTTTTTGGTATATCCCTTGTATACGGCTAGTTTGGCCATGTTTAGTTTCAAAAAATACCTTTACTTGATTTTTTTTTGAAAACTGTAGCAGCTTGAAAGAGAGACTCAATGAAAGCTTCAGATAAACTGCTGGTCAATAGGCTCACTATGCTAACACTTCATGCCAAATTGGATGAGGAAAAGAAAGGTACGAGACAAATTTTGTTTGGTGTATCCACCTCTTCTCCGCACCCAACACAAAGAAAACAGTTAAATGTAAATTGTTCTAGGCCGTTTTCTTTGGAAAAGGACTGAGGTATAGCAAGCAGGAGGTAGTCACCGCATTACAGGTCGTTTACCGCAGCTCTAAAATTAAAGGAGAAGCAAGGATTATTCCTAATACCTCAAAAGTCATGTTGCGTGAAGCAGGTGCCCATTCCTCAGCTATTCGCCTCTCTAAGGATGCCTGATCTGCAGTTGGTGGTACTCTGATGTCAAATCCTGCTTGGGCTTCAGATGGCTGCAGGTTCATGACAAAACCCTGCCACAGAAATAAAGAAGTCCACATTTTAAACTTATCTCAATTCTGATTCTCGCCATTGATTTACAAGAAAGGCTTGTTCCATAAAACACCCTAAATCTGCTATATTACTTCAAATTTTTGTTAGACTGAACCTCGGATAAACGCATATCAAGACAAACTGTGTAATAAAAAGTTCAAATTCACATAAGAGTTGACTTTATCTCCATTCGCTTAACTACATCAATACTAACATTTAAACCGTTCAATAAAACCCATTTGAAGTCTTTTTTACTCTGTAAAAAACGTTTAAACTCTTATCTCAGTACACGAGTATTTTCCAGGCTAGTACTCAGCACTTGATGGCATTGAATGAATAAGCTCAAACAAAGACTCCACGAATTAGTCACAAGAGGAATAGTACACAAAGTGCTAAAATATCATGACTTGCAACACGAGTGCACTAATGGTGAGAATGAAACAGCTAGGCTTACTTACAGAGGGAGAAGGGGTGCCAGATTTCAAGAAGACCATATTAACAGAAATGACCTCGCCTTCAGCTTTCAGTCGGGCCTTAACTAGATCGAACTGCGCAGCTCTGAATCTCCTTATAGTTTCGATGCTTTTAAGCAGATTCTCCATGGCAGTATTATCATAGAGCTTAGCCCCGTGTCCAGGAGCACCCACAGCCTTAACGACCAGCCACCAGGGGGACCTCTCTCCATAGAATGCACGATAGTTGTCGGTGGGAGAAGCCAAGCCTTCATCAAGTACAATCCCAACATTCATCTTGGCAAAGACATCGGAATCAGCAAACTTTCCGGCACCATCAATTCCTCCGATCTCCTCGTCGGGAACGTAGGAGAGGTAGACAGTGCGCAGTGGGCGGAAGCCAGAAGCCTTGAGTTTTCGAATGGCCTCCAGGTACTGCAACCCCACGCACTTCATGTCCTGAGAACCCCGGGCGTAGATGTTGCCGGTAGTGGAATCTAAGTGGGCGGAGAGAGGCGGGTGAGTCCACTTGTGATGCTCCGAAGGGACAATATCGGTATGTGAGTTGAGGAGGATGGAAGGGAGGCTGGGGTCCTTGCCTTCCCATTTGAGCAGAATCAAAGGCTTGCCCTCGACAAACTCCAGGGTCTGGGACTCGAGGGATAGAGACTTGGCCTGCGACCTTATAAATTGGGCGGCTTCATAGTAGTTGGGGTGAGGTTGGGCTGTGTTGATCTGAAGGTACTGCTGGAATCTTGATATGATTGTAGACGGATCTTCCGCCGCCGTCGCTGTGACCAACAACAGCAATGACAGACAAAGATGATAAGAGTGGAAACTCATCTCCGCCCCCACTGTTTTTGACTTCAAAATCATGGGGAGAGTTTGCCAACGATCCTCCCACTCAAAAATCCTTTTTGTCTTTTGGGATACGGCACTGTTACCGAACTATATCGAAATTGTTTCGACACATTTAATTTTTTTTGGCTTCTATTACCCCTAAATTTATTTAAAATAGAATAATGACTAAAGGTAACATGTCAAGGAGAGTGTGTTTCACTCTCTTTGAGAGAGTGAGAAACATAAAAAATGAGAAAATTTAATTTTTTTTTAAAAAAAATTCATATTTTCTTAATATATGAAAAACTGAATTGTATTTTAAAAAATATAAAAAATCCGGTTTTTAGAAAACAAATCTGGAAAACTGAGTGTTCTTATTAAAAAATTTGGACATATTTTAAATTTGTAAAACTGATTATTTTTAAAATAAATCTAGTTTTCCAAATTTAGTTTTAAAAAACGGGATTTCCACATTTTTTAAAAATAATTAATTTTTCAAAAGATTTATCAAAATTCCGTTTTTCACATTTTGACAAGAAAAACACTTTTTCCAGATTATATTTGAAAAATAAAAGTGTCCTAAGAAAATGAAATCATGAAAATCAAGATTTTTTAAGACATTTTAAAAAAATAATCAAGTTTTCCATATTTTTAAAAAATCCATTTTTCGATATTTAAAAAAAAAATCATGTTTTCGATCTTTTTTGTTTAAAAAAAAATGGGTTTTTAAAAAAAATCAATTTTTTAGATTTTTTAAATATTTAAAAAAAGCCGGGTTTTAAAAATCATTTTTTTTAAAGAAAATTCATTTTTTTTAATTTAAAAAAATCCATTTTCAGTTTTTTTTTTTTTAAATCAAACGGGTTTTAAAAAAAAAAATCAAATTTTCAAAAATTTTTAAAAAAAAAAAACAGGTTTTAAAAATCATTTTTCTAGAAAATTCAGTTTTTAATTTTTTTTTTAATCCATGTTTTCAGTTTTGTTTTAAAAAAAAAAAGATTTTCAATTTTTAATCATTTTTTTTAAAAGAAAATTCAATTTTTTTTAAAAAAGAAAAATTGACACGTAAGCTGAAATTTTTTAAAAAAATAGAGAGAAATAAATAAATACACATATAGCAAGGAGAGTGTATGTCACTCTCCCATATGAAATGGCCATGGGCCTTAGGGGGTAATTATTCCTTTTTAAATAAGTTTAGGGGGTAATAAAATCCAGGAAAAGGTAAGGTATGTCGTAGCAACTTCGGGTATAGTTCAGGGGGTAATAGTGTCTTATCCCTCTCTTTTGCAGAACACATATATTTATCGCATATCTCCCAGTTAGGGGTGGACAAATAAAAAGACCGATAAGCCGAAAGCGACAATAAGCCGTCATTAAAAACTCGACTAGTGATTTGGTTCAACTTGGTTTGGTATTAAAAAAAAAATCGAGCATAATTGGTTTGGTTTGGTCTTAACTTATAAATAATTCTTAAATTTTTACATAGTTTTAACATATTATTTCAAGATTTGACTTAGAACTTTGAATGGTTCAATAAACTTTGTAGCCCATCGATATTAGTAAATCAATTAAAGTTCAAATCAAAACTAAATTGATACTAATACTAACAAAGAAATTAAATTTTAACATGAAGAAGAACAATAATGTTGGATATCTATTCTTAGTTTTATTGGTTTAGACAGAGAAAATAAACAATTTAATTTAGTTTTTTTAATATTTAGTCATGTAATTAATACTTATTTTAGAATGACTTAGTACTTTTAAATTATGATCATTTTCATTATGGCTTAGGGATTTTTGTGTTATTTTTTTAAGAAACGTCTTAATTAGATAGTTGTATCTTGCTAGAACTAAAGAAATATTTGAAGCACAAAAAATGTGTCTTGTATGAAGACTTTACCCGAAAACCCCGACTTTTGTTGGTTTGGTTTGATTTATAAATTTAAAAACCCGACACGGTTGATTTGGTTTGGTGTTTGAAAAACTCGAACCAACCCAATCCATGTACACCCCTACTCCCAGTAATACTCTCTTTGTCTCAATTTGTTCTCTTACTTTTCTTTTTAGTTCTTTCCAAAAATAATGTTTCCTTCTTTTTACTCCAATTTTCCACATGACATGTTTAAGACCACGAGATTAACGAACATTTTAATACATTCTGCATATCTTTAGTTAATAACCACGAGATTCAAAACTCTATTTTACTTTTTAAAACTTTGTGTCAAGACAAACAAAATGAAACAAGGGAATACATATCAAGGTCCAAACAATGAAAATGAGTGAAAATAAAATATTTCATATTTTATTATTGTTATCTAAATGAAAATTAATGATAGGGTTATTATGATCTTATACATATGATTGTATTATCAATCAAAAAAGTACATGATATTATTGTATTTTAATAAAACAGATTAAGAAGAAGAAAAAGATTGCTTGCCACTTTTTTATTTGTTAAAGAGATTTTAAAAGAAAAAAGAAGAAGAAATTCCTTGAAAAAATATTAGGAAAAGAAGCACTATGTTTATTAGTAAAAGGGCATTTTTGACCCAATTAAGTAACAATAGGGGCATTTTTGGACCAAATTAATAACAACAGGGGCATTTTTGGACCAAACTAGTAACGGGGCATTTTTATTCAATTTCTCATAGTTTAAAGACATTTTTGACCTTTTGGAATAAAATATGAAATAGAAATTTGGGGTGGGTGGGGTGGGGTGGGGTAGAGTGTGGGGGTGAGTTTGGGTGGAGGTGGGGTGGGCATGGCGTAGCTGGGTATTTTTCAAAAAATTATTTTCCACTAACCAATTGAACATGAAAATAAGTAAGAAATTCACTTATTCTTCAATAACACATTTTCCTCCATACGAACACACCCTTAATGGAAAATCAAAATTCCTTTGGACGTTTTTGGGAAAAGAACACAAATACCCACAGAACACAAACTAATTACATAGCCCTACCCCTTAACCTTTCTACCCCAAAAGTAATTACCCTTTTTACCCATTATAGCTTTTAGGTAATTGTCTCTTTTTTCTTCTTTTCTTTCTTTTCGCCTTTTCTTTTTTCTCCTTTTTTTCATTTATTTTTTCTCTAAATCACATTATTCTTTATTTTATTTTTTCACCATAATCTGATTTCATATTTAATTCTAACTCATTTTTTTCTATTTTCTTATTTTTTAAAATTTCTTTATTTCATTTTCCCTTTTTAATTTCATTTAATTCTTTTTTTTTAATCTATAATCTGATTTCATTTGTTGCTCCTTTTTTTTCTATATTTTAATTTAATTTCTTTTTTTTCTTTTGGTCTTTTTCTTTATTATTCTTTTTAATTCCTTGTGAATTTCATTCACTTTTTTCTCTTTTTCTACTTTTTTTTTCGTAATCTAGTTCTATACACCTTTTGGTTTCTTTGTTTTTGTTTTTCTTTTTTCGATATTGATAAAAAAGATAACTTATATATTATATTTATTTTTATCTCTTTTCTATATCAATTATCAAAAAATAAACTTATTCTAGCATAAAGTATACCAAATTAGTAGTCGTTGAAATATATTGTTGCAATATAGTATGATACCCACATGATATATATCATATACTGACAGGATATCAAAGACTGGTTCATTCCTTCAAAAAGCACTCATTAGTCCTCTATGATACCAACATAGTATTAATTATACACTGACGGGGTATCATGGAGGATTGACCGTTCATTTGTTCAAGAAAAATATTCAGTCCTCTATGATATCAAAACTGGTATAGATCATATACTGACAGGATATCTTAGATGGCGGATACAATCCTTAAAAAACACAACTTAATTCCGTATGATGCTCACATAGTATATGTCATCTACTAATAGGGTATTATAAAGGTCTGATTCATTTCTTCAAAAGAATATATTACTCAATCCTCTAAAATACCCACGCGGTATATGTTATGCCCCGAACACAGGCACAGACGTAAACATGGTGTTTGGTGCACATTCGCCGCATGACCTAGCGAACCAATATGACACGTCGAATGAATCACGAGACATGTACGGATGCGGAATATAAGTTAAAACATGAATAGTGTGAACAAAACATGTGACATCATAATAATACTGAAAATACTGTTTAAAACATAAGTACGGAAACAGTCTAAAAACATAATAGTGTAGCCCACAAGGCTGAACATAACTGAATACCTAACACAACATGACTGACTAGTCTATGAAACCTCTGACATGAGTTTGAGATATTGGGACAAGGACCTCAGCATACCTGACTATCTAACATGACATGACTACTAAAAAGTAAAAACAATGCCCCGAAAGAAGTGGGGGCTCACCAATTAGCCGATGCGATAAAGTCCTAACGAGCAAATCTGTTGTCCTGTAAATTAATGTCTGCATCGTGATATGTTGGTCCCAGGAAATAGGGACGTAAATAAACTGAAATTGTACTTATATGTAAAATAACTGAATGAAAAAACAGTAAGTGGGGTGCCGAGGGAATGGGCAACCCAAATCAATAACATGATTACGTGAAGGAATACGAAACTGAAACTACAACTATAAATTGTACTGAACATGGACATATATATATATATATATATATATATATATATATATAATCCACTACGTGAGCACGTGGCGTTTAGCCTTTGACTCGACCAATTGGGCCATCTCATACCTTACCGGGGAACGAGACATGAACATGACATGAATGGATCCATCAATAAAAATCCCATAGAGGATAACATGAAGGAATCGTCCTAACTGGACGGAGCGATCTGGCATACGTAGTTTCAGGTATTAAACCTTCTCGGTAATACGTGTAGCTCCCAAAAACATGAACATGAACATGTTTGGTTGAAAAGCCAATGACTCGTATAATATGACTTGTATGTATAATCTAACGTGTAAATGGATATATAACATAACTTGTATGAAGCATGAAAACATGTAAAATTTGTAGAACGAAAATATTTAACCGCAGCATATTCAATCTGGAATTTTGGTTCTTCCCAGAATTTATACTACTTTATAATGTATATAAAATAAAACCGTGGATTATACCAAGAAAATTACTTCTTTTAAATTTGAATACAAATGAAAATCTTAGTCAAAATAAAAACATCAATAAAAACCAAAAATCAAATAAAAAAATAAAGAATCGAATTCAAGAAGCAAAAGAACCCGCAAGTCAAGGAGAAAGAGAGCGTGGATCAGATATAGAAAACAAAGTAAATTTGTGCCCTATTCTCTCACTCTCAAGCCCTGTTCTCTCAAAACGTAAAAAGGATCTTGAAAAAGATTACGCGGAATTAGACACAAAGAAGGGTAAAAGGAAAAAACAATACAAAATGTGAGTATTCATGGAATACAAATAGATTCACGGTAGTCGAAATGATATTCATGAATACAAATAATGGGAACATGATTGTGCATGAGAACAGATAAAAGTTGACATGTATCTAGGGTTTATCATGAATTGAGACATAATTTCCTAACTCCGAGGAGAAATTGTGTTTTTATCAATTAAACGTGGCGTGGGGAAGAACAATGATGTTCCCTCACGTGGATAGAAATCCTACATACCTTAATCACTCCAAAACTTGAAGAAAAGGTCTGAACTCTTGAAGAAGAACCCCAACAATCTGAACTTGAAACCTTGAGGAGGGTTTTCTTGAAAACCCTAAGATTGTAGTGTAGAATCTTGTTAAGAATCAATGTATAAGTGTTAGAATTACTTAGGAATAAATGGGAGAGATTTACCTTGATGTGGGAGGATGAGGAGAGGAGAGAAAAGTCGTGCTAGGACTTGAAGAACTTATAACAACCTGAAAAATATTGGGCCTTGACCCATCTAATTTACTTAGGTATTAAGTCTTGGCCCATTTCTAGATTTAAATCATAAGCATTTTACCCACTTCTTTAGTACCTGCTTGATAACATAATTAAAAAAAAAAAACATCAACATAGTTCCAGGGAAAAAAATAATTAATAAACAAGAGCTACGGGGAAAGGAAGTGAAGAAAATAAGCTAGAAACTTAGAACCAGATAAGAAAAATTCAAGATCCAACTAGTTTCTCTACTCTTGACTTTGCAAGTAAGTTCTTTCATTGCTAAATTCATTCTTTTGTTGGGTAGGGAGCAATAACAACTAAGATTTAGAATCAAATAAATTGGAATTCTCTTCTAGAGTTCTAAATTTGGGGAATGAAACTGAAAAACCTATTGTTGGCATGCTTTGTCCAAACAGAGATAGCAGTAGCTAGAAATCAAATTTTAGTAACCTGATGAGCATAGGTTAACTAGGGGAAATTGGCATCTGATAAGCCCACATGCGACTCAAATATTTCTTTATATATTTTAGATAACTGATACTTCAAGGAGACAATTGTCGGAAGCGAATTGGAGTTATTCGGCAAGGGTACAGTGAGTGATAATTCCTTTTGTAGTTGATTTTTTTTGTTGTAGCATGTTAAATTCGTTTTCTTCCATAGAACTGGTTGGCTAACGAAAGAGATTATTTGCACGTGGACAAGCAACAGTATGACCTTATATATGAAAACACATCGATTCACTTTTACATACTGGATGTTCTTGAACTATGTCATTTATGAGTTGTTATATATTTTTTTTCTGATAAGGATGAGTAGATATGTACTGCTAGATTTAATTCTTGACACGGAAAGAATAGATTTGTATTATGAAAAAGGAACTTTTGGAAGAACCTTTGCCAGATTTGCCGTTATATAACATCGGGATCGTTAGACCTGGTGCACCTTGTAAGTGAACTCGTATTATACAAAGGCCCTCTAGAACCTAGCTGACGGGATAGTCAGACGGCTATGGTAAATACATAGTGTCAGAATGTATATTTCGATACTGGCATAAGGACCTCCCAATAAATAAGAACGTGATTATTTAACTAGTTTAAACATAGTTTTCACATATGTATTGTTCTGTTGGTTTAAAGGAGATATCTTTTGATGATTTTACATGTTGCATGATTTCTTATACGTTTGCTTGTCCCAAATAAAACACTATAATTGATATTATTACTCACTCAGTCGGTGTAACTGACCCCACTCCCTTGTTTTATTTTCCTAAAGATAACTTAGCCGAGGGTGACATTCTGACTCAAACAGAGCGATAGACATAGCTAACAACGAATCCAGTAAACCCCGCACTTGTTTCGCGTGGGCCATCATGTTGCTGACTACTATAGTGTATTATTTTTTTTTTCAAATCTTAGAGTTTTGCTCCTTAAGTCGGTCATCTTATTTTGGCTTGTGTTAGTAAAGAATAGCTTGGGACTTATAAGTTTTGCGAAAGCCCATGGCTTGGGATTCCGATGCTCTATAAAACTTAATATGTTGGTATTGTAGCTTGTTGGATTATTTTACTGAGTGTTGACAGGTTTTGATTTATGAATTTTCTCTCGGTACAGAGAAAACTCTGCCGAAATCTTTACTAACATGAAATGGTTCAGGCTTGCTCGGTCGGCTTAGGCTAACTGAGCGCCGATCATGACCTAGGTGGGTGGGTCATGACAGAAAATATAACAAAATTTCGAAAAAATACGACTTTAATAAATTCCGGGTGTGGTCTGCATTTGCATCTGCCCGCAAATTGCATTATGCTACAAATGCTAAATCATATATATCAAAACAGAATGCTGGAAACTTCGGGATTGAAATTTTGTCCAAAATGCGTTGCAGATGGCAATCTGCGCCCCATATTACAATATGTGTCGCATGTATGTGCTCAATAGACTACTTTGCGACCCTACAGTAAAATGGCTACAACTTTCACTAAGGAAGTTTTCCCAAATTTTTGATTAATAAGGGGGTTATGCTCGCTTGAAGTGAGACCTTGTGCACACTCACTTGAAAACATGGTCCGTAGAGTTGCTTCCAACTTTAATTGGTCCAAAGGCTCTTCTTATACCTTTTATAGGTTTAAAAAAGCTTCCTACACGTTTCATCTTGATTCCATTATATCACATATTACAGATCAAACCTTAGCACGAAGGTACGAGGCGTTACAATATATCATATATTGACAGGGTATCACAGAGGACTATTCTATTTATTCAAGAAAACACAATGCGCTCTATGATACCCACGTGATATATCATATACTAACAAGGTATCATAGTAGATTGGTTCATTCCTTTAAAAATAGTAGTCCTCTATGGTATCCATATGGTATATATCATATACTGCCAGAGTATCATAGAAGATTGATTCATTCCTTCAAGAAAAGCACTCAATCCTCTATGATACCCATATGGTATATATCATATACTAACAGAATATCATAATGACTAGTTCATTCATTCAAAAGAATACACTCATCAGTCCTCTATGATACTCACATGGTATATCTCATATATTGACACAGTATCATAGAGGACTGGTTCATTCCCTCAAGAAAAACACAACTCATTCTTCTACCGTTTAGGGTAAATATTCTACCGTTTGACGGACAATTAGTGTACTTTTTTTTTTTGCACGGATTGTCCTTCATTTGGGTGGTCTTTAATTTTTGCCCTTCAAATTAGTGGTCTTTAAGTTTTTTCCTTCGCCTAATACTCCCAGGTTGTGGGTTCGAATCCCAGCTCAGTAAAAAAAAAAAAAAATTTGCAAGGCAAAAGTTGCAAAATTCTACCTTAAGATAGAATTTGCATGGGCATAATTCGGCCTTAGCCCTTGAGGTAGAATTTTACAAATCTGGCCATACAATTAGGTCTTAAGATCGAGATATTTGTAAATTCTGCTCATGCGCAAATTAATTTATAAATTCTGTATATAAGGCTGAAATTTTACTGAAGGACAAAATGGTTAAAAGATATGAGGGAAAAATTAAGACCACCCCAGCAAGGATAATCCTGCAAATTGCCCGTTATATTCGGGTTTGGGGACTCGGCCGGGTTAAAGACTGAGGACAGATTGGTATTCTCAAAGGAAATCGTTATCCTGACATTGAAGATTGAATGGCGACGGTGGCGGCGGCGCCGTGGTTTAGAGCAAGGTTGATCCCTGAATTGAAGAATGGGCAGTCACTACTCTGCTTCCGTAGAAGAAGCTTCTCAGTTTATGCTTCATCGGAGGATGTCCGTGTTCGCTTTGCGCCGTCTCCTACCGGTAATCTCCACGTGGGAGGCGCTAGAACTGCACTCTTTAACTACTTATACGCAAGGTCCGTCCCCTTTTCCTTCTCTAATTTACTTCATCATACTTGAAGGCGCTTTTTACTTGTCTTTCTCTGTTAACAGGTCCAAAGGCGGAAAATTTATACTCCGGATTGAGGACACTGACCTCGAAAGATCCACTAGGGAGTCTGAGGAGGCTGTGCTTCGTGACCTTTCTTGGCTTGGCCTTGCTTGGGATGAAGGTCACCATTTCTTTCCCATACATGTAAATGTCTTCTTTTATGTGTAAATAGAATTGTTCAAAACTCAATGCAAGCTTTTAAACCTCCAACATTTTTCCCCAAGGTTTGACCTGAGCTGCTCCGAGACTTGCTAGAAACAAAAATATTATTGTTAATCCCCAAATCATCAGCAATATTATATAAACAACAACTATGCTTTAGTCCCTAACAAGTTGTGGGATTGATTAAATCATCAGCAATATCATAAAGAAAAAAATAGAGATGTTTCGGTCATTTGTTTTTGTCCGAGAATAACTGTATAGATTCCTTCTGGAATTTTGCCACTATTCGGAAGAGTTCCAATGCTTTTCCTGATGGGATCTTTTTCTCAACTAATGAAAGCTTAATTCATCAAAAGTTAAATAGTTATCGCTTTCACTTCTGGACCAATCCGAGTGGTTCTTGCTTTAACTATCATATACAGACTAAGTAAGGCACATGCTAGACCAACATTCAATCAACAAAGGGGACGGAACTAGGAAGGCCAAAGAAGAGAGAGATCCATTAATTGATTTTGTTGGTGAACATTTCGTCATTTAGCCTTGATTGTTCTGCGCTATTTTTTTTTATTTGATTGGTAAAGGTTGTTCAGCCCTACTGGAAGGTATGTAAGAAAGGCAGACTCTCTCTTTTTGTCTAAAATTGGAGGAGTAATCTCTTGATGCTCTCTTTTACTGTTTAAAGTTATGATACCCTTCCTCTTTTACTTACTGAAAAAGGTCAATCCTAGCCAAGGATTTTTTTGAATCTCTTTGATTTTACGTCAATTTTTTTTGAAGCGCCACTTTTCTGCATAGATTCACCCATGAAGCGATAACCCTCAGCTTTGCATCTCATCATCGCTTTAAGGGACAAAGATATGACTTTTGATTGTAAGAGTTTTAATGGGGGTTATGAAAAATTATTACGAAGCCAGTATCTCATTTTCCTATAAAAGTTCGTGCATTTTAAGATCGAATATATATGATGAACTACACATTTTTCCTATAAAAGTTCGTGCATTTTAAGATCGAATATATATGATGAACTACACATTTTTCATGCTCCATAAGGAATAAATCATGTCAGCAACTCTTTGAATATTGTTAAATTAGTGGGTTGAGAAGTGTAATAATGGTTAATTAGTTCAACGGAGATTGACAAAAACACTCTATCTGAACAGGTATGCAACTAGCTCCATTACAATGTGATTCTCTCAAACCCCATTTAGGAGTAGTCAAGCCTAAGCTGAGTAAGCTCAGGTATCTGCAATTTGGCTTGTCTTGTTAGCGTCCTTAGAAGGGAACATTTAGACAGGTCTTTTAATTGCTGAGCAATGAATTCTTGATTGTGCTAGAATTCACTTACTGTCAATGCAACTGGAATTTAATATTTTGCACATACAAAACTGTCAAAGTTCAATAGCTAAATTCAATGTCATTAGTTGATCAATGAAGATGAAACATTTTCCGAACTTTAAATGCTGAAGTCAAAAGGCAAAACCAGGGACTCTATAGCATTAATTAAATTTTTTTTTTTTTTTCAATA
Organism: Lycium ferocissimum; assembly: GCF_029784015.1. Taxonomy (NCBI): domain Eukaryota; kingdom Viridiplantae; phylum Streptophyta; class Magnoliopsida; order Solanales; family Solanaceae; genus Lycium; species Lycium ferocissimum. Next base: position 43,346,588 of record NC_081348.1, read on the forward strand.
AGTAAGAGAATTTTCTTAACAAAAGTCAGCTCCAAGGAGGCAGTGGAAAGTACAAAAGTACGCCAAAAGTTGGGAATTCCTTCACATAGTGCCTAGACCATCTATGAATTCTAGCCAACTTTTGTTTTCGAAGGCTCCTCCTCAATTCATTAGCCCATTCTTTAGCAAAAAGTTGGTAGCTGGACTTAACACTAAAGCTGCCATCATTCTTCTCTTTCAGCCATGTAGTATCCTTTCGATTATCCATCACTTTAGTTTGATTTAAAAATTGTGGTAATAACATTGTAGCTCTCTCTATTTCCCAGTTGTTAAAATTTCTTCTAAATTCTAACTTCCAACCATCATTGGTCCAGCTCTGTGCTATATTGATTTCCTTGTCAGTCACGCCAGATTGAGTATGTGACTTTTGACACAAATCAATCTCTTTATTTTACTTCGCGAGCTGTTAATTGCTTGTTGCTTTTATAATATCCTGCTTTTTAAGTTTTCAATCAGCAGAAATTTACAACTTGCTAGTAAAAAATGCTATAACGCGAGAGTTATAATGAAGGCCAGGAATCAAATCCTCATCGCTTGTTGCTTGTCATTGTGAAAGTGAGACAGTATTTAAATTCTGTCTTAGTTTTTCATCATTTTTTTCCTTAAGACGTAACTCTAAGCAATCACAATTATCGATGACATATTGTTTGCCTATCAAAGAATAAAAATAAAATGATGACATCTTGCCCCCCCTTTTTTTTTTGCAGGTCCTGGAATTGGTGGGAACTATGGCCCATACAGGCAGTCCGAGAGGAATGCCCTTTACAAGCAATTTGCTGAAAAACTTTTACAATCCGGTCATGTTTATCGATGTTTTTGCTCAAATGAGGTGACTGTACTGAATTTTGATTTCTTTCCTTCGGTAGTGCTATCCGAGTTTTGCAGTGAGAATTTTGAGAGTAAAAATCTATACATCTAGAATGTAAGTTGACAAAGGAGATATTCGTGCTAAAGAATCCTTTTGGATTCCACCTATTAGACTAGTTTGAGGAGCATGGCGCTCGCAAGTTTGATGCCATCTTAAGCTGCTCCATTGCTATTTGCTTGATGGGTCAATATGTTTGTCCACTTTGTGGTATATCTTCTTGAATGATTTTGTAATACATAAACCATTTTCTGTTGTCTAGGAATTAGAGAAGATGAAAGAGATTGCAAAGTTGAAGCAGTTGCCTCCGGTATACACTGGGAGGTGGGCCAGTGCTACAGAGGAGGAAGTGCAAGAAGAGCTGGCAAAGGGGACCCCATACACATATCGGTTTCGAGTACCGAAAGAAGGGAGTTTAAAAATTGATGACCTCATTCGTGGTGAAGTTAGTGATATTTCTCTACTACTTTTTACTAGTAAAATTTATATTTCCGTCTAATTGTATACAGCCGTTGTGGCCATGTTTACGAATGAAAATACATTTACTTGAATAAAAAAAATATTTCCGTCTAAGCTGGTGGTTCTTCCTCTTTTTATTGTCATAATTGGGGTCCAAACTATAACGTTGAACTGCCAACTGGTGAATAAATCAAAGAATGTTTTTTTAGATGTTGCCCAACCTAATAATGTCAAGTTTATTGCTTAAAACATTGTGTTATGATGTTATCCTCGTTTTCTAGAAGATTAGAAACAAAAGAAGAAAGGGGTGGTTCTGACCATTTTTTCGCTGGTAATAATTATCATAGGATGGATTTATTATGATTTTAAGTTGGAGCGTGACTACCTCTTTCTTAAAGTAAGAGCTATGATTATATGAGTTTATTGCCTTATTTAGATAGGTGGACTAACTTCTCTAGGTTATCAATTGGTGGCTTCAAACTCAGTAAAATTGCTGTGTAGTAATATGGTGATTATGGGCTTTGGTGTTATCAATCAGAATTTTAAGCTACTGTTGATTGGAGTTTGAACGTTATATAGCGTTTTTCAAATAATACAATCTTGTATCTTATATTTAATTTAATGATTTCTACAGTGAAATTGAAAGGTGATTGTTTAATATGTCTTTTGTAACTCTCTTCATGTCATGTTAATATCTTTTGATACAATTCATCTACTATTAAACATCATAACCACGTTTTGGCTCTCATAAATTTTCTCGATTTTCATGAAATGGAACCTTTGCTATCAGCATGCTTTCTAACATTTTCAAATATCTATTATTAGAAAGTGCAGTTGGACCACTTCTATACTAAAGATGGTTAAAACTTTTCAGAAGTTAGTTTTAGCTTCACTTTTGTGCTTACTTTCGTTTAAATAATTTCTTCCTGCTTTCACACGTATGCCTGCTTTCGCACATATGCCTGGTTAGAGAGACATTTAAATTGGGAAAGGGAGTAGAACTTAGAGATTGTAGAAAAAAATAGATAAAGAAGTACTATAGGATACTAATCATTTAAATTGGGAAATATGGAACTTGGATATAGTAAAAAGAAGGTACTACAAGATACTAATACCCTAACACATAAGTATCCCTTTGCATATTTCTTTCTTGCAATTTTTTTTTGCCCCTTTTCTCTCAACGATGTACGGCGGGCAAAAGTGGTAACGGTTAGAAGTTTCTTTTAATTAAATTTGCTATCTAAACCAGATGGAACTGACAGTGCACAAAGAAGCTGAAGAAATTATGGGGATGTGTCCCCTTGTGTATTTTCTGGACAATGTGGAAAGGAACCATAGGTGCTTTGAGAATAGTTTTTTTCTTATGTTTCCATTTGTAAAGCTTAAATTCTTATAAGAGAGCTGGAAGAAAATGGATTTTAGAGACAGAGAGTCGTACTTCTCTAAAGAAGCAAAGAAACACAATATTCACTTGTACAAGGATATTTGGCTATGCCGGCACTAAATTTAGATGGAGGGTGCAGAAAGATGGTTCATCGAAATGCACCCAGATACAGTCTAAGTCGGAAATGTCTTGCAAAGGAAATATTTTCTCCTCACATGTTTGGTCGGAAGGTTTGAGAAAAGTGTTATTGAGAAAGTGGTTGTGGAGATTTGTGGTAGAAGTGAATGCTCTTTGGAGGAAGGTGATAGTCGGAGAAGTATGGAGTTTTGGAAGGGGATGGAATACAAAAATTGTCTCTCTCTTATGGGCGTGGGCTATGGAGGAAATCTTAAAAGTGTGGGAAGGGTTTAATGGTAACATTTCATTTAGGTTGGGTGATGGAAGAAGAGTGAGCTTTTGGGAACGTAAGTGGCGTGTGACAATATTGTGAGAATCTCTTTTCCTAGCATGTTATATAATCTCTTGTAAATAATGATGTCGCTCCAATAATTATGGAGTAAACAACAGTGTTGTCAAAGGCGCGCTGCTGCTTAAGCCCTGAAGCGAGGCTCAAAACATGTTGAGCGCTTCGCGTCGCTTTATGTGCGCTTCAGTGTCGTCATCAAGGCTCCAAGACATAATTTTCCTTGCCATTGAGCCTCTCTTGAAGAGGTGACACTAGATGATTGATATTTCACTTTGTCGTGATGTTTTTACAATTTCTTTGTCCATATATTTGTTATTCATGCTTACTATTATTAGTCTTGGACTAAACATACATATATTTGTAATTTTGCACCATTGCGCTTTTTTTCACTAAAGCCCACACTTTATTTGCGCTTAAAGCCCCAGCTAACCTTAGAGTTTTTTTGCGCTTTTCGCTTTTGATAACACTGGTATACAAGGGGGAGAAGTGCATTTGTATTTAAGATTTAGGAGGAATTTACAAGATTTGGAGGTCGAAGAATTTCAATACTTGGATTAAATTATTTACATTCATGATTAAAAAAAGAATTTCAATACTTGGTTGAATTGCTTCACCAACAGGAAACTACTATAGATAGGCATGATGTGGGGAGGTGGGGAAAGGTGCGGGAGGAACATCGTCTTTTCAGTCAAATCCTATTATGAGAAGCTACTGTTTAGGAAGGAGTTGACTTTTGCTCATATTGCGGTATGGATCTCTAGGGTACCGAGAAGAGTGTGTTTTTTCATTTGGTTAACTACGAGGGGGTGATCTTGATGGAGAAAAATTTCGAGGAAATGGAAAATTACTTGTGTGTGTTAGTGTTTCATGTGTAAAGTCTCAAGATAAGATTTAAATCACCTTCTTTACATGGTTGGATAGCATCTTGTTTGTGGTTGGAAATTGTGAGTTGGTTTGGAATTGAGTGGTGATGCCGGGCACTATGAAATAATCAATGTTTGATAGAAGAGAAGACGTAGGGCATAGGATGTTGCTCCGTCAGTACTTATTTGGACCATATGGAGAGAGGAGAGTAGGAGAGCTTCCAAGGGAGTAAAGAAAGATTTTGCAAACTTGATGAATAGCCTCTTTTCGCTTATTTACGGTTGGTGCACCCACTAGGTTCCTACTTGTATAAAAGATTGAGTGTCATTCGTAGAAAATCATGTTTTGTTGTGAGGTTTCTATTTTGGTATGCTCCTTGTATACATGCACGTTTTTACCCTTTTTTAAATGAAATTTATTATTTTATTAAAAAAAGCGCTTACATAGTCTATATTTTTGGGTTAGGAAGAACTAAGTAGAAGGACTAGAATATCTGGTAGAATATGTATTCCTTTAATTGAGAAGTCCTATAATTGCTGCAAAGCTTTTGTGTAATAGTACCTGCTTGGTACTTGACAATGGAATAAAATTTCGCTTATCATAAAAAAGAAGAAGAGGAAATGATTGAAATGATATAACTGTAGATTTTAATCTTTGACCAGTAACAAAGTGCTGGAAATCTTGCATGCAATGCACGGGCAAGATGCTAGTACATCTCTGTTATTATGGTGGACTAACTTTGTTACAATTTCATGAAGGTCAGTTGGAACTTCGACACGCTTGGAGACTTTGTGATCATGAGAAGTAATGGACAACCTGTTTACAACTTTTGTGTCACAGTTGATGATGCTACTATGGCTATCTCCCATGTCATAAGGTAATAGAGTATCTAATTTCAATACTCTATGACCGAAATATACTAGAGGCCAAGGCCATTGTAAAATTCCCACTGAGAATTTGAGGTGACGGTGAAGAGGGTTATTTAATTATAGTGATCTTTAGTTCTCAATGTTATGGCGTTTACTAGATGATGATTGCCAAAATTTATTCCACTTGAAAGTGGAATAAGATTGGTCACAGGGAGGCCCTGAAATGTCAAGGATTGACTATTGTACATGTACTTTCTTTTGATATAGAAACATGTGCAAGAACAATTCTGTGTCCTTTTCAGTTGTATTGTATCTTACACGAACTCATTCATTTGCCTTGATATAACATTGTCAAATGGGTATTGACATGGTTACCTTGAAATGTAGTAAAAACTTGCTAAAAATCGAGCTTACCCATGCCACGATTTGTACGTGAGGCTATGACTCCCTGTAACATAGGTTGTATCATTTTGTTTGCTGCACATGGATACTGCCACTTTTTAATATACGTAGCATGTATTTTTGAATTGATTATTTGGCACACAAGTACTGATGGAATCTTGATGCTTCAGAGCGGAGGAACATTTGCCGAATACTCTAAGGCAAGCATTAATATACAAGGTACTGCTTTCCCGTCTCTCTCCACCCCCCCAAATCGAAGGGAAAAAATGGCCGAAAAGCTAAAGGAAAAAAGAGAGTAAAGAAAATGGAAAAAGAAGAAAAGAATCATTAGGTTACTGTTCAAAAAAGAAAAGAATCATTAGGTAGTTTTGGGTGTATGATGTCTCTTCTAGAAGCTCACGGAGAAAAATCCTTTCTGCCCTGCTGTAGGCACTAGGTTTTTCAATGCCCCACTTTGCGCATGTTTCTTTAATTCTTGCCCCTGATAGAAGCAAGCTCTCTAAACGGCATGGTGCAACTTCAGTTGGTCAGGTAAATGATTATTGCATGCTTTCCTTTTGAAACGGTTTTAGGGGTTTACTTGTCAGGTAAACATATGTTATTCCTTTGCTTTGGATGTTCTCTACCCTTTCCTTTTGAACTGTAGAAGTGAGAAATCTCAGTGTTTTCCTTTTGCTGACAGTTCAGGGACATGGGCTATTTGCCTCAGGCAATGGTGAATTATCTAGCTCTTTTGGGATGGGGTGATGGTACAGAAAATGAGTTTTACACCCTTGAACAACTTGGTACTCGATTGCCCCTATGCTGTGTTAACATGGCTAATACTAGCTCAGTTGCTTGCACTCATTTCTATTTATTTGCATTTCAAGTGTGATAGCTTCTCATTTTATTTGCAGTTGAAAAGTTCACAATTGAACGTGTAAACAAAAGTGGTGCCATATTTGATTCGACCAAGTTGAGGTATTATAAACGTATTTTTGATCAATCAGAGAGTAACTTCTATTATATGCACAGCAAAAAGATAATGCCGGAGGGTTACAACCAGAAAACAATTATCATCACAGGTTATCGCTAATGAAGTCAATCATGGCACTAGGGTCAGAAAAATTTACATCTGCCATGTTACACCAAAAACTAAGCAAAAAAATACATCTGCGTTTAACTTCTATAACAGAACAGTTTTTGTCTTCAAACAGCCTGATGTTCTGCTCCACCAAATCGCAGATGGAATTGTATACCAGATGTTAACAGAAGATTCCCGAAAACCTTTCCTATACCATCCTTGCAAAAAAATAGGGAGGGATGGGATATTATCATGCTTGCAAAAAAAGTACGATTAGTTTGGGCATACACCAATTCAAGCTAATTTATTTTTTTAACATAAAGTCCCAAATTTGAGTGGAAAACCTACAATAGAGGAACAGATGGTTCTTTTCCTCCATTTGAGCTTCACAAAGAACGCATCTGTTACAAAGTTGTATGCGCCTTTTTTGGAGGTTGCTTTGTGTGAGGCATGCTTCTTTGGACACTAACGAAGTGGAACATTTGACCTTACGTACTTCCAAGGCCATTCAGTATTCTGAAGACAACAATGTGTCAAGATGGGGTAACAAGTTTTGACAGTAAAGTAACCTTTTGGTGACCTCCAAGAGAGACAATCTGGAGAGGAGGTAGCTGGTGAGGCACCACCGAGAGATTGCAATACCAAAATAGCTTTCAAGCTTCCAATCATTGAGATTTCTCCTGAAATTGATATGCCATCCATGGTCATGCCTATATTCTGAGATTATAGCTGTCTTGGACGCAGTCACACCATATAGATCAGGGACAACGTCCTTATAAGGGGATCTGCGATGCTGCACATCCTGTGAAAATCTTGTTTTTTCTGCCATCTCCCACCTTAATGGTGCAATTATCTGTAAAAAGCTCCCACCTATCCCTGATGTGTTTCCACTTTCCAGACTCCAAAGCCAAGAGGGAAGGAGTTGGCTGGAAGTCCAAGGGTTGGAAATCCCATACTTAGCACAGATACGAGTTTTCGAGAGAGAATGCTCTTCCTGATTGAATCTCCAGTGCTATTTGACAGTAGGCTGCTATTTTGTACCTTCAAATCTCTTGACCCCATACCACCACACTTTTTGGCTGTTCTAACAGTTTTCCAGTTAACCAAATTGAAAGCCTTCTCCCTATTTCCTCGCCAAAGGAATTCTCTGCAGATTTTATCCAATCTAAAAGACACTTTTTGAGGGAGGGGAAAGAGAGACATGGTACATGTTGACACAAGACAGTATTAATGGGAACCAGCCTATCCCCCCCCCCTCCAAAAAAAAAAAAAAAGTCTTCTCTCATATTTGTCTAGTACATCTTTCCATATTACCGCTGAGTTCGCTGGCCCCAAGTGGGAGGCCTAGATATTTGGAAGGAAGATAGCGAATGCGACAACCCATAATATCTGCATGTAGCTCGCTTTTGTCCCAAGTGGGAGGCCTAGATATTTGGAAGGAAGAGAGCGAATGCGACAACCCATAATATCTGCCAATAGCTCAATGTTGTGCACTTCATTGTCTGCATACATTTGGCTTTAAGGTAATTATTGTTCAGCCTAGGTACTGCCTCAAATGCTGATAGCATCATTCTCAAATAAAGGACTTGGTCTACTTTAGCACCACTAAGGATTAACGTGTCATCTGCATAAAGAATGTGTGAGATATCTAGATTGCATTGCCCTCTAAAGCCAGCAGAGGAGACCTTGATCCAGTTGTGATGTGAAACGGTGATCATCATCTTAGTGACACCTTCGATGACAAGTGTGAAGAGGAAAGGAGACAAGGGGTCTCCTTGTCTAAGGCCTCTTTGGGTAGAAAAGAATCCATGAGGTGCCCCACTTGTAAGCACCGAGAATCTGACGGCGGAGATGCAGAAAAAATCCAATTTATCCACTTACTACCAAAACCCATATCAAAAAGCATCTCCAAAAAGATTCCAATGTACATATGATTGAAAGCTTTCTCATATCCAATTTGCAAAGAAGCCCTGTAATGCCTTGTCTCCATATCAATACATTATTATATTTTCTTCTGCTAGATAAATAGGAATTCTTGGTTACCAAGACATTAATAAATATATTACATTTCTTGATTCTTGTTTAAAATATGGCTATGAACTTCAGGTGGATGAATGGTCAGCATTTGAGATCTCTTCCATATGAAGAGTTGAACCAAATCATTGGTGAAAGGTGGAAGGATGCAGGCATTCTTACAGAATCACAAGGAGTCTTTATACAGGTAGAAATCTTCCTCTTTCTTTCATTTCCAACCACATCTTGTAGTTTGTCTTTCGATAATGAGTCTCAATTCTTCTTTAACGGATAGTTGCTATCCCTTCTAAGTTTTACCAATCCAAGAAGAATAAACTATGTTTGTGCAATGTGATGTGATTTGTCAGTTCCGTGTATGGTTGCGAGCAACGTTTATGTATTGTGAGTATGAAGCTTATTCTTAACATATACTTATTGCAAGTTGGGATAAAGTTGTTGCAGACCCTCATATGAAATGAAACTGGCAGCACTATCATTATAGGTATTTATTTTAACCATGTGATATTTGCTATGACTTGGCTGGCTGATTCTGGATAGACCTCGTGAAACACGATCTGTTGAATTAAATTGGGGATATTTTTTGCATAACTGAATGAATCGGGGATATTTGGTCCTGGAGATGACACCAAGTCATTAACTCGAGATCCTACTTAGGGTAACTTAGATTCTCAAGGCTGGATCTTCAGGTTAAATTGTTGCCTTTTGCAGTGCCTCCTGGGTACTCAAAAAAATACTAGGTGATTTCTTTTCATCTGCCTAAGTCTTGGAAGAGTTACCCGATACCTGTGCTGGTGGTAGAGAGTGGGTAACATTTGGAATTGTCGAGGTGCGTGCAAGCTGACCCGAACACCACCATTATAAGAAAAAGAAACTTTTCTGTTTTTACATATTTCTAAAGATTATGTTAATGCATCATTCGTCAATGTCAATGTAATAATCCATTAAAATATGTTATGCTTAATCTCCTCGAAAGACAGCCCAAATCATTAAAATGGGATGGGGAGGGGTATCCTTTTTGAACTAATATTACTTTTGAATCATAAAGAGCTCAAGTGATATGCTGGCTTGCAGCATTGGAATTGAACATTCCCTTTTCCCTTTTTGACACATAGCATATTTATTGATCTTCTATTCATTGCATCAGAAATCAAAGGGAAATAAAGACACCTCAGAGACATGGCTATGTAGTGTATAGTTACCAGTGTCACCAAAAAAAAAAATAAAAAAAAAATAGGCTGTGTAGTGTATAAATGTTGGACATGCACAATGCAGACTTTTCTGTGCTGGTGGATCTATGGTAAAGGTCAAGATGCAATGTTCCTTCTAAGTTAGTAGGTCAGGGATATTAGATTGGGGGCAACTCAAGGACATTTTTAATAATCTTTGTGGAGATCAAGCCATGAGATTTTGGAGGCTTCTTTGGTTTCTGGTGTCTGTTATGTTTAGCTATCCATGAGCTTAAAGGGGTATGATATGTGAAATGTGTGTTTGAGAATGCATTATTGTTTTCAGTTAGTTGGACGTATTGCTGAAGTTGGACTAGTCGAGGTAGAATACACCAGGTGGTTTTGTTTGCTGGTATGATCCTTGAAGTGAATTGGCTAGATGTCAAACATGATTGAAGTTTTTAAAATGCTGAAAAGATCCACGTCTCTTTCCCCAGTGGCTGGTGCATAGATGCTAGTCGTTAAACATCAATTCAAAAAATTATTGTTCAGTGTACATTGGAGTTATGGTTCTTATACCTGTTAAATTTTCTGTATATATAGGATGCTGTTCTACTCCTGAAAGATGGGATTGACTTGATACCAGATTCAGAGAAAGCGCTTTCAAGTTTGCTATCTTATCCTTTATATGAAACTTTGGCAAGGTGATTTATGAAATTCTGTTTTAAAACTATACCTATGTGATGCTAAAAGATGAAAAATTGTCTCCTCAAAGAGAATGAAAGTCTAGATAGAAAATGTGAAGGTTTCAATTTGGTCTATTAAGGCGGTAATGAGAATATTTGTTGATTAATGAGCTCAGTTTGTTTGAATAAATAAAGGTATTAATTATAGAAAAAAGGAGAGTTATCCCCATTTACAAGGTAAATACAAAAGATAACTAAAACATAAACATGATTCCATTTACCCTTTACAAAGTGAATACAAAAGACGAGTTCCACGAAAAACATTGATTTCTTTGTAAATGGCAACCAGTTATCTATTCCAGCTGGAACATCATTTATGCTGCAGCAGTAATTAAAATGTTCTCGAGCTTAATCATTATAGCTAAATTGAATAAAAACTGGAGGTGAAAGCAAATTAAACACTTAAATTTTTGTGCTCTTATCATATTAGCAACCTTTTATGAGCTAAGTAATTTTATGCAAGCAATACATAAAAAAGTAAACCTACATAAAATATTTTTCTCTACAGAAGACACACAATCTCCTATACTAATAGGGACCTCATGGGTGCTCCAAAAATTAAGGACGAACAATAGGCTATTCCATAAATGTACACAATCTATCCCCTCAAAAGTTCTTTTGTTCTTCTATCCACAGGACCCACATGAGGGCTAAGGGGTAACATTCCATACCTTGCATCCCCAGTTAAGCAGCGCCACAATAATTATGGCATCATCTAATGTAACCCAAACCAATTCAATACCACTCACATTCTTGTCGCCACCTGACAGTGCAACAGAAGATTATCCACATCTTCGCCTGAACATAAACACTAGTTGATATATGCCATTCTTCTGTTTTTCAAGTTTTCGACATCGTCCTTCTTGCTGCCAATTAAAAATAACATGTTTCTGGGTACTTTGGGTATCTAAACAGATAAGTGTAGAAAGTCCAACTGTTCCTTCAGTAAAAGCCTGTGATAGTATGACATTACTGAGAACACTCCATCTCTCTTCACTCTCCACCTCCACAAGTCCTTGCTAGCATGTTTTGTGTTCTATTTTTAGAGTATATATCAATTGAACTTGAATTCAACAATCTTCCTGTCTTGTAAATTCTTTCCTATGTCCCAGGAGGTTTGCCTCCTACGGCAGCTCTGCGTGTCATTTTTTGTAGTGTTTTCATTTGCATAATGATCAACATAAGAGATAACGAGTTTCCTTGTTTCAGATCTCTCGAGCTACCATAAAATCTGCATGTGTTTCGAGTTATTAGAATCCAGTACTTGACCATTGAGATCTAGAACTTGATCCACTTCCTCAACTTATTCCCAAATCCTATATTCATTATGAGAAACTGCAGCAACTTTAAATTCTCATTGTTGTAACCTCCTGAGGGACAATTTGCATAAGATTCCTCTCCTTTTTTCTTATTGGGACGGGCGCATTACTTGCCACACAATTCCGTGTCTAGATTCTGTCTTCCTTTCATGAACACTTTCTGGGAGACGATGTCTTGCCTAACACCTTTTTAATAGTAATTTTTAAGGTCTTAGCCCTTGATATTCACAAATTCTGGCGGAGGCAAAAGCACTAGGTGATTTCTTCCCTCTATCCCAAGCCTTATTTAACAAAGTTAACCCGTACCTATGCTAATGGGAGGTGGAAAGTACCCTGTGAAATTAGGTGAGGTGCGGCAAGCTGGCACGGATACCACAATTATCAAAAAAGATGTCTTTAATATTCATTACTCCCTCCCTTTTTGGCAAAATCACAATAAAATGCGCGTCAAGGGTGGTCTCAAACTCCCCGATTTCTTGAAATGCAACTATACTCCATCACTGCCCCTTGATCTGCTCCAGCATTGTTGAAAGAAAGTCAAAGTGAAACCGTCCAAACTAGGGGCCTTGTCTACTGCACGAAGTTTCCAGGGAAAAAGAGATGCATGCCAATTAATTTCCAGACTCCTAGAAAGATAAAAAGGGATGAACAAGAAAGAAGATTGGGTGTGGAGGAATGGTGGGTTTGGAAACTATTTGTTGCATCATAAGCTAAAAACTAGAAGGATTATTTTAAGGACGGATTCTAACTTCCTTGAAGGATTATTAAGCCAAACAGTGTTAGGAGGGTAAGTAGTCGAGATATTTGGAGCTGTATGACATTATTCCTTATTTTCTGCTACATGGAAGAAATGAACAGGCTAAAAGGGAGACTTTGATGCCAGAAAGGACCAATTAGAATCACCCTGAAATGATGTTAAAAGAAGAAAAGCTTATAGTATGTGACACTGTTTATGGTATGCCATTTGCAGTACTGAAGGAAAACCGATCTTAGAAGATGGAGTTTCTGAAGTTGCTAAGAGCTTGTTAGCCGCCTATGACAGTGGTGAGCTGTCTGGTGCACTTGCAGAAGGCCAACCTGGATGGAAAAACTGGGTGAAAAACTTTGGTAAATTGCTGAAGCGCAAGGTTAGATATGAGTATTTTTTTTTTTCCCCCTTAAGTTGCTTTTTCAATATTTAATGAGGTTGCTTTATGTACCAGGGAAAATCTCTCTTCATGCCCCTTCGAGTGTTGCTAACAGGAAAGCTTCATGGACCTGATATTGGGGCCACCACAGTTTTGCTCTATAAAGCTGGAACATCTGGCTCTGTAGTACCCCAAGCTGGGTTTGTCACATTTGATGAAAGATTTAAAATATTGAGAGAAGTTCAATGGGAGTCGTTCAGCACAAATGTGCCTTTGTCTGCCGGTGCTGTAACTCATTGATATTGAGGCGATATTCTGTTGGATTATCCATAGTATGACTTCCATCTCCCATCCCCTGTAGAAACAAAACAAGGGTGATCTTTTTGTGTTTGCACCTCCTGGATTCTTTTTTTGTATCCCCTGGTAAGGCTGTGCTGATTGTGAAGCTACTTCTCTTTTTTTGAAGGGTGCGACCATGACCTGCTCGATATCTTACTGCCACTTGCCGGTCGGGGTAGCGACAGAACAATGGTAGAATAGTCAGCAGGGCATTGCAGCTTTCATTGCATAAACAATGGCTATATATTGCGTTTATTGTTCTATGTGTACAGGCTTACAGTGATTGACTAACAAGGATTTTTTTTGTAAAATTTTCTTTTCTGGTGATGTGCTAAACCGTTGCATTCACTTTCTTGGTATTGTTCAGCCGTGGAATTAAGTCAGACGTTGTTGGTAGCATTTCATCGGTGCTGAGCAAGTTTCTCCAGATGCTATAAGTTTCTTTTCTTGGTTCTTGTTCTCTTGTATTGTTACAACATGCCTTAAAACTGTGGCCTATTTGTTTGGTCACCTGAGATCCAAGGCTATTCGGTGAAAATCTAAGCCTTGCAAGTAAATGTTGCATGCCTTTTGAAATTCCGTTTTAGGCAACTCAGAACTTGCAAGTAATTCATCATTTAACCACAGGATTTTTCCAGTGCCAAATGACGGATTTTGCAGCAATATGGGTCAATAGAAATAACCGTGGAACCTCGACCACTAAAAGGCCTTCACCAGCCGGCAAACCCATTTTCCAGTTTTCACCACCCTTAATTCTTCCAGAAAATCACATTCTTATCACCACTTGCACCGCTTCTCACACATCTGAAAAAACCCGTGGCGCTATAATTTTGAAGGAAAAAACGGTTAATCAGTTTTATTATCTTTTTGTTATGTTTGCAAAACTGGAGAGAGAAGAAGCAAATCCATCAAAGTTTGAGTAGCGAAGAGAAATTTTCGAACGTCAAGCAATAACGGGCCATTGTTAACGGCTTTGTATCTTGGAAATCGAGTTCTTCGGATGACCTATAATTATGGAGGAGAGAGATTTGAGGCAAGGAGTACGAGTGGGATTTATCTTGGTAAGATAAAGAAAGACATGGATTGTTTGCTTGGGATTATTCTTTATAAGCATGGGAGGTGGAGTCCGAAGTTCCATCCTTTAAACAGTCAACTATGGATATCTTGTTGCCAAATGCCAACTATAATTTGTTTTGCTGTCCTCTTAGATTCTTGTAACTACAGGGGAATTGATGATCATTTCTAACACTACTTACTATGTCAGCAAGTTCCCATATGAGTTTGCCCGTGAAGGTTTTCTAGGGTTCAAGAACGAGGTTTCTGGTTTGGTTTTCAGGGGTAAATTAGTCAGAAATAATATTTTTATTTTATATTAACATAAATAGGTTAAAAAAATTAAAATAAGAAAGATAAATGTAATACTACAAGAGAAGTTAGTATTACGAAATAAAACTTACGGGTAGTTTTCCAAAATTATCCCTATAATCTATTAGTTGGGCTAGCTGTATATCATTGGCGGGTCAATATGGATAATCCAAGTTAATGCATCTACAAGTTTTAGCAGATTTGCACAACATATGTACAGTTATAGTTTCACTTTGTCGTGGAAGTGCAACATCTTGTTTGGTGCAGATGTTGGCAGACGTATTATTGCTTGGATGGGCATTCGGGCCGTCAGATTGAATATGAAAATTTCGATTTTCAGATTGAACAAATTACAATACAAGTCTAATTCAAATAACTTTGATGGGATTGGATTTTTTAAATTCGGTTTCAGATTAATAGGTTTGGATATTTCGGATTTTCGGTTTCGACTTTTGAGTAAAACAAACTTAGTAAGAACGAAATTTATGTAATCTAGTTACCAAGTTACAGGTCTTCGCACAATGTAAAATCAAATATGTGAATTCAGCAAAGAATTAATGTTACCACTGCACCAAAAGATATCAAGTCACATGATTCAGTTCTACATTATTTCCTTTGTTTCATTGGAAGCTGCCTTATTCTAAAGGTAGTGAAGTAAACTCCAGCTCTGTAAGCTATATTATATTTAATTTAGTAGAAAATTTCATATTGAACTTAACTTAATACTATAATGAGTATGGTCGTAGGGTAATAATCTGTTAAACCTTTGGACTAATTAGTATAAGACACATATAATATCTGTAGGGCTAAATATAAGGTGTAAAAAATTCGGATTTTCGGATATCCAATCCGAAATTCAAAAATTTTGACAATAAAATTCAAAGTCCAATCCATTATTCAAAAATCTAAACCAAATAACCAAAATGTTAGGATTTCGGGTTGGCCCAAACTATGTCCACCCCTAATTATTGCTTTATTAAATGGAAATACTAAAATTTGAATATTTTTTACTTACTTGGAAATAAAAGTCAAGAAAAGATAAAGAAATGAAAGTCCATAAATAACGGCATTCATTGATAAAAAAGTGGTGATATTGTAGAATAAAAAAATGTGGTTAGCTAAGGAGATTTATGATTGGTGTCCCGAGTGAGAGAGTGAAATAATGATGGTGGCATTATCGACAGGTTGCAGTTTGCAGTACCATCGTAATTGGTTGTTGAATTCCTCCTCATTATCCGGTCGGCATAAAGCAGCATGTGTATCTTTGTCTGGCCCTCTTGGGTTTGGTGGTGTGTTAAAGAATGAAGCACGAAATTGTTGGCCTTGGGCTCGACCATCTCGCTCTTCTGACGAGGATAGTGATAGTGGTATCTTTGCACAAGGCAACACCGCAATAATCTCCGCTTGCTTTGTTGGCCTCTTCACTGGTATCACTGTCGTCCTTTTCAACGCTGCGGTGCGTCATACTACCTTTTTTCCATTTCTCTTTTCATCTATTGTCACTAACTGATATATCTCCCTTGGTTAGGTTCATGAAATCCGTGATTTTTGTTGGGATGGGCGAGGTGCCGCATGGTTGAGGGAGGAGCCCATTGGAGTCATTTGGCAGCGTGTAATCTTAGTACCAGCTTCGGGCGGTTTGGTAGTCAGCTTTTTGAACGCTTTCCGAGCCACACTGGAGGAACGAAATTGGACATCATCTGTCCTGGGACCTGTTTTGAAGGCAATCGCTGCTTGTGTCACTTTAGGAACTGGCAATTCCTTAGGACCAGAAGGCCCAAGTGTTGAAATTGGTACCTCAGTTGCCAAAGGAATTGGAGCTCTGCTCCATAAAGGTGCTCACAATAAGCTATCTCTCAAGGCTGCTGGATCAGCTGCTGGAATCTCTTCTGGTTTGTTCCCACATTATTCTTGCTTCCTATCCCTGGACAAGTCCTTTTGTGTTTGCATCTCTCAAACCAATTAAACTCTACAAAAGGTGAACCCTTTAAGCAAGCAGAAACACTACAAAACCATCAAATAGACCTTTCTCCCCAGAGTAGCAGTAAAGGTGACCCAACAATAAGGCAACTTACTTGTTGATTTCTGAAGATTTGTCTAACCAGCTCCTTTCTCTGTATGTTCAAACTGTTAGCTGTCAATAAAGTTGAACCAGACAACTTCTTGGTTTCTGCAAGCTAATATATTTCCAGGCTTACTCTATAGCAGAAGTAAAACTTTCCCAAAAATCCTTGAGCTGGGAATGAAAAATGAACTCAAAAATGTCATATTAGGCAACTGTCAAAAGCAAAATACTCAAGTTGAAGTTTAGGTAAGAAAAGTGAATGTACATTGATGAACTCTCCCTTAAGAGAGAATCCAATCACTTGCCCCGCAGCATATGCAGGGGTGGAGCCAGGATATGTATATATAGGAGGTGTTGCATCCCCTTAACTTCTACGTGTGTTTACTTCTTGATATTTTGAACCTTCTTATTGGAAATCCTGGCTCCGCCACTGAGCATATGGACCTAAAATATACCAGTGCACTTTTCACATCGTATCAAAAGTTTAACAAACAAAAAAGGCGACTAGTCCTAAAATGTTATTTCATGTCTATATGCACAAGGTTCGACCTTACCATACGTGCATTATTTGTTCTTTGTCTTTCTAATTCGTCAGATATAATCAATCGTCGTTGTAAGTTCTTATAATGTCTATGATTATCTTTATGTTTAGTGACAAAAGACTTTTACGCTAATCACATAGTTAAGTTGCCGAGGTCTCTTCCAATTATGTCGTAGTAGAGTATTGAGGTAAAAGATGATTTGATAGCCGACTTTTGTCTCCTTTCAAGTTGAATTGCAAAAGCAATGTTCCATGCTATTGATAGCTAGACAAGGAAAAATCCAATTTACTTTAGGTATAGCAGTCTTAAGCTCGAGTAGCAAGTTGGAATGGAATTACATAAAAAAAAAAAAAAAAAAAAAACCTGGAGTTCAACCCCTGATTCAAAAAGTAACTTTAGTAAATTACCTCGAAACTAGCGCCTGGGAGGATTTTCAGCATGTGAGAATGGCTTTACCAAAGGTTGGCTCTAGTACCATTTTCTCCTTTTTCTTTTTCATTCTTCATTGCTAATAAGCTAATGCAGTTCCCGCTCTATGGTTGTTTTGATTGTCGGTGGATGTTCAATGAACGTTTTCTTCTTTTTATATGCTGTCAGCATCTTTTGCTTTGCAGGAGTTCGTTTTCTGGAAATATTCTACTTCTTGTTCTGCTAATAATTTCCTGTAGTATCTTTTCACTTACTTCCTCTCCATGATTAACTGGTTGTGTCACTGTAAGACTCTTCTTGTTTTCTACTTAAAGGATTTAATGCTGCCGTTGCGGGTTGTTTCTTTGCTGTGGAATCTGTTTTATGGCCATCACCTGCAGAGTCCTCCTTGTCCTTGACAAATACGACTTCAATGGTTATTCTCAGTGCTGTTATAGCTTCTGTAGTCTCAGAAATTGGTCTTGGCTCTGAACCTGCATTTGCAGTCCCAGCATATGATTTTCGTACACCTACGGGTAATTTTGAACTTCTTCCCTCAAGTTTTCTTCTTAAATACATTTGTACAACTTACAGCAACAACAACCAGTGTTGTTAAAAGCCATCTCCGTCGCTTAAAGAAATGAAGCAAAGTGAAGCGAGGTGTGATTGGTTCAGAGGTGAAGCCGTACGCTTCAAAGAAATGTGTGCCTCAAACAATGACGCACACACTGATCCAAAACGAGTAGAGGTCAATTCTTTAAATATCAACTTTGAGGACTTGGACTATTGTATTTTTTTATTTTATTTTATTTTTTGAGAAAGGCATCTGCATTATCGAACTGCAATTGAAAAAACTGATTTCAGCGTATCAGTTTTTTTTTTCAATTGCAGTTCGATTCCTATAGTACTAAATTCATATAAATTCGACATTTGCGCATTCACTTCAATGAACTGTGCGCTTTCCTTCTCGCTTTCACTTTAAGCCTCACGGTCCTTGCCGCTTTTTTGTGCTTATTCGCTTTTGAAAACACTGACAACAATTACATCTCAATTTAAGCTAGTTAGGGTCGGATATACAAATCATCACTATCTATTGCACTCCATTTAGTCATACCTCATTTAATTCGTCAATATCTGGGTATTCCGTAGCATCAGAGGTTCTCTACATTTTCGACTTAGTCATACAAATGTTTTTAAATAGACTTTAG
Organism: Lycium ferocissimum; assembly: GCF_029784015.1. Taxonomy (NCBI): domain Eukaryota; kingdom Viridiplantae; phylum Streptophyta; class Magnoliopsida; order Solanales; family Solanaceae; genus Lycium; species Lycium ferocissimum. Next base: position 43,365,318 of record NC_081348.1, read on the forward strand.
AGGACTCCTAGAGAGGAGACACTGGCAACTGGCGTAAGATATCACCTTAGACTCACATTTCTGTCATTGGTATTACTTACGGTGGTACGTCCAAATGTGTTTTGAACTCTTTTTTGGTATGCACAATTGTGTTAATTTTCGGTCTCTTTTTCAGAATTGCCTCTTTATCTTCTGCTGGGCATCTTTTGTGGCTTAGTTTCAGTGGCATTATCAAGCTGTACATCATTTATGCTGCAAATAGTGGAAAATATCCAAATGATCAGCAGCGTGCCAAAATCAGTTTTTCCTGTGCTGGGTGGTCTTCTGGTTGGGCTGGTAGCTTTAGCATATCCTGAAATCCTTTACTGGGGTTTTGAGAATGTTGATATTTTGCTAGAATCTCGCCCACTAGTGAAAGGCCTCTCTGCTGATCTGTTGCTCCAGCTTGTAGCTGTCAAAATAGTAACAACTTCATTATGCCGAGCCTCTGGATTGGTTGGAGGCTACTATGCTCCATCTCTATTTATTGGTGCTGCTACTGGAACTGCATATGGGAAAATTGTTGGCTACATTATCTCTCATGCTGATCCAATCTTTCATCTTTCCATCCTGGAAGTTGCATCCCCACAAGCATATGGTCTGGTATGAATTTGCCTTTTGTTCAAAGTAGTGCTACATGTCTGGATAAGTGAGTGTTTTATTATTGAAAAGTAATAAGAGGAGTGCAAGGGAATCTAGCACCAAATCTACTTATTTCCCCTCTTCCGTCTTTCCTTCTGAAATTCGAGGTCATTTTATCTCTACCTTGCATCACCATCTCGAACTTATTTCAGACCTCTCGCAGGTTATAGGATGACTGGCCTGAATTTCCTTTGCCATAAGTGTCTCATATTTCACCGATCACCTCCCACCCCGCGCATCCGCACTCCTTACCATTACACCCCCATTCTTTCATACCCACCTAGATGATGGTCCATCCCCTATCTTTCCATGATTTGATCTTGCTATACATTCACGGTTCAAGAGGATGCTCAAAAGGTATATGACATGAGATGGATGTGTGGGCATGCTAGGAGAGATAAGATTAGGAATGAAAATATTCGGGACAAGGTCGGAGTGGCCCCGTTGTGGACAAGATGAGGGAAGCGAGGCTGAGGTGATTTGGGCATGTGAGGAGGAGATGCGCAGATGCCCTAGTGAGGAGGTGTGAGGGGCTGGCAATGGTGGGTTTGAGGAGAGGTAGAGGTATTTGAAATGCTTTACTTGAGCCTATAGTCTATTGGAAACAGCCTCTCTACCTCCACGAGGTAGGGGTAAGGTCTGCGTACACTCTACCCTCCCCAGACCCCTCTTATGGGATTACACCGGGTATGTTGTTGTTGTTTCTTATGTAGCATCTGTCTTGGTTAATCTTTTCTGACGTCTATAGTATATTTCTCTGTTTCAACATGAATTGTACTGTTAATCTTACTGTTTGACCTCAATTTTGGGAGACATTGTTTAACAGGTTGGCATGGCTGCTACTCTTGCTGGTGTCTGTCAGGTGCCTCTCACTGCGGTTTTGCTTCTCTTTGAACTGACACAGGATTATCGGATAGTTCTGCCCCTCTTGGGAGCTGTGGGGTTGTCATCATGGGTTACATCTGGACAAACAAGAAAAGGGGTAGTAAAGGATAGGAAGGTATTAAAAGATGCAAAAGTGCAGATGACGCAGTGGCAGGGAACTTCTTCCTCCAACATTGGACTTTCTAGCTTCACTTATTCTTCAGGTGAGGAACCTTCACAAAAAGAGAGTAACCTCTGCAGACTTGAGAGTTCACTCTGTCTTTATGAATCTGATGATGAAGAAAATGATTTCGCAAGGAATATTCTAGTTGCACAGGCAATGAGAACACGATATGTGACAGTCCTAATGAGCACCTTGCTAATGGAAACCATATCTCTCATGCTAGCTGAGAAGCAATCTTGTGCTATAATAGTTGATGAAAATAATTTTCTCATTGGTCTGCTGACACTTAGTGATATCCAGAATTACAGCAAGTTGCCAAGAGCAGAGGGAAAATGCCAGGAGGTAGCTTCTTAGTACATTTCAATATTTTAACTAGTATAAGAATATAATTGTTCTAGCATGAAATGGAGCTAATAAGTTTTACAGTTAAAAAAAATTACAGTTTAGAACTGGGAAAACAGGGTTGGCTGGATATTTCTTATGTTGGACTTTTAGGATTATATATATTGCTTTAAGTGTTGTAGGTTGTTTTCTGATGTGAGAAAATGGAATGTTGTATTGTCAAATGTTAAAAAAAGGAATATGTGAATTTCAAAATTAATTAGGGAGTATTTTGAAGTCAATACTTACCTACTGAATCTTTTAGTATAGAGGAGAGTTTTCACAGGAAGAAGAAATGGGATCTGATTTCAATTATGTACAATTGATATATATGTTTTTGTATCTATATTCGCATTAATTTCAAGCAACCAACCAAAGGAAAGTGGCCATTCAACTTGAGTCAGAGGGAGAATAGGTAATGATTTTATCTCTATATTTCATTGAAGCCCCATCGATCAAGAAACTTGAACCTTTTTATGGCCCGCTTCACTCAATTGATGCATTTCTGGAGTGCCAATAGAAACTGACCTGGCCGTGACAATAACATTATTGTTCCCTCCGTTAACTAGTTTCCATGGATCGCCTCCTTGCTGACGATCTTCCAACTGCTAGAACAACTGTTAGCCGGCCAAGTTCTGGCCCGTTGCTATGAATAAAATGTAATAGCCCCCCAAAATGACTCTTTGGCCATTGGACTAGTTTCAACAACTTTGATAGTTCTTTATTTATTGATTACACCTCTATATTCAATTTTTTTTTTCCAATTTTAGTCTTGATTTTGTTCACAAGAGAGATAATGGTATAGCAATGTGAAAAAGAGTATATCACACAGGGGATCTTTTTGAAGAGTCCCACATCGGGCTCTTACGGGATGGGTGGTCTCTTTACATGGCTTGGACAATCCTCACCTCTTGAGCTAGACAACAGGATAGATTTGAATCAAACTATTTATTCACATGGATTTTGTATTACAACAATAAAAGCAACATACCCAATATATTTCCACAAGTGGATTTTGTATTGTATCATTAAATTAAAAAGATTGGTTTTGCTAATTTATCTTCATGTTTAACAAATACATTTCTTTTAAATATATGGATTCAGGAGCTTGTAGTAGCTGAAGTTTGCTCTTCAAATGGCAATAAGTGCCGGGTATCATGCACAGTGACTCCAAATACAAATCTCCTTTCTGCTCTAACTCTTATGGAGAAACATGGTTTAAGTCAGCTACCTGTTATACTAAGGCACGCGGAGGATGAAGGCATACATCCTGTGGGCATTTTGGATAGAGAATGCATCAATGTAGCTTGCAGGTTTTTGATATTTCAACTTTACCTCAAAATACAATGCTTTCTGGAACCAGTAATGATAAAATATGCAAGAAACCTGTGCAGCAGTCACACTTTACCATTGATTTCCAGTTATTATTAAGATGTCGAAAGTATTTGACAAAGTTTATCTCTTATACGCAAGCCCAAGAAGAGAACATATTTCTCCAACACATTTTGACTAACACTAAGAAGAAAATTACAAAAATAGGGTTAAGAAATTGGTTTGATAGGGAAATCACCCTTTATACTAAAAAGAGTTGTGTGAATTTGAGTTCTTAGAGCTTGTGAAAGTTATAAAAACTTGTTATTTTCTAATATGTGGAGTATTTTTGCCATCCAGAAGTAGAAAATAACTCCTCTTGTACAATGAATTCCCTACACAAATTCTCACACTAGGGGTATTCTCTATTCATAACTAGCAGCCCATGTGTAAGAGTTTTATACAATAAACCTATGTCACATAAAAGACTATACATGATGTGGAAGTAACCTCAAGCCACCAATTTTCAAATTCGAAGTATGACTTTTCATTTTCCTAATCCCTACACTGTAACAATACCAGAGTATGGTTAGAAGTTATTCGTGGCAGCAGGGACTAGTTAGTGCTTCTGAAAAGGACATCCCACTCAGTCGAAAATAAAAATCTATCAAGCCTTGATGCAGCTCCCAGATTGTTGCCCTTGTTCCATTTGAAAGTTCCATCAAATAAAGGGGGATCAACAAATTCCAGATCTTCAATTGCCTCTGAGAAGTCTAAAATTGCTCCTGTGTGTCTGTTACTGCTTCTCTCAGCCACAAACATAGTTCCTGCTAACTCCCACAATAATTCTTGCCTTTCTATCCTGCAGTTGGAGCTGTAAACTCCTGTGATGTACCCGGACAAGTTATTTGCCAGTGAATAAAAGTTGCAAGTGATACTTTGAGTCCCTGTGTTGATTATTTCACCTTCCCAAATCCTTTTATCGCACATCACAAGTATTCCACCTCGACTTCACTAGCCTCTAACGTGCCAAATCAGCCCACCTGTTAACCCATGGCTGCTTTACAGTAATCTCCATGTTGCTTTCCATCTTCATTTCTTGAAAGCAGTAATACATCTGCTTGCCATCTGCGAATCAATGTTTTCATATTTTTCTTTTTCTGTACTGTTAATTCCCTGTACATTCCAAGTAATTATTTTCACATCCATTGATGGTCAACACAAATTACTCCCCCTGCTTCTAGAGTCGGTATTTGACATTAAATACCAATCTTTGGACTTCCTTAATTCCTTTCTGCTTCGAAGTAGAGCATGGAGCTTCATTAATCTTATATTTTCTTCTATTATCGATCTTCATGAAAAGAGAAAGTGCTCAACTGGATAAACTGAAAACTACAATAGGTTTGGCTTTGATTCCGTGCGAAAGAAAGAATAGACTTTGATCCTAACTCAACCTCAAAAGTTAGCTAATTGCCTAACACTGTGGAAGGAGAGAACCGTCCAATTCCTCAACCACTATGGGACACTTTATTAATTATGATGTCACTTTTCCTACCAGTTCTAAGTTGAGTGATTTCTTGATGTCATTGAAATAATGCCTCTAGAAAATTTTCTTCTCTCCTGAAAACACTTGTGTTCCAATTGAATCCCCCTTTGACATTTTCTATGTTTTCTCTCTTCTTTGGTGGAACAGAGCATTAGCAACTAGAGAACAGCTTAGCTAGTTTTCCGCGGGGTAAAGGCTACCTGAAGGTTGCAAAACCTGTTTGCAATAAGTTCTTCCCTCTTAAATCATGTCGAGGGTTATTGTGTCCGAGTAATCCACCTCAACAAGTAAGATGGAACGGTTGGATTGATAGTGATTTATCCATTAATTACTGCTATGCTGACTTCTTGTTCATATAAGAAGATGCTACATCAGCATATCCAAACAACTGTTTTGGTCTACCTGAGATTTTGGGACTACCATCTTCAGTTAAATTGTAAATGATGAGAATGATGCTAGCATAGATAGAGGAGAAATATAATGAGGAAGCTGGATTCACAGCTGAAGCTGAAGGTTGTTGAAGCTGCTTCTCAAATTAGGCACTGGAGGAGCGCACTGCCTAACTACACTGACTTGTCATCCAATTCCAAAGATTCACTTCCGTGCTATAGAACTTGAACAAGATTGAGTTAGATGCCTTGTGTCAGAATTAAGTTTGCTCTTTTGTCGTTAATAATATTTCTTTTTGCTGCTTTAGTCAACCGTTAATGACTTTTCAAACAACCCTACCCCCCGCGCTCACCCTCCATCGTTGTTTCCCGAACTGCCCTCTCCTGATGCTTTGACTTTGCGCAACTTGCTCGTTTGTTATTAAGGTGTTATACTCTTTCTCTGGCACATTTTACATGATATGATTTGAGTAGGTAGAATTTAACAAGGTTATTTGGCTTGTATTAAATGATGAGAGGTAAAATAGTAAAGTAGCAGCTGATGAGTTAAGAGGTATGACAAAGTATTTTGATAAAATTTGATTTCTTGAAGTGAGAAATGAAGATAAAATTGTATATAGAAGTGCTAAATATTGTGGAATAACCAAAATAAAAATGTCATACAAATTGAGAAGAAGTCAAAATCTCGCACATGACAACTATCACAAGACTTCGAGACTACTGTTCTGTTCTCTGAAACTTACCAAATCTAGCACGGAGTATTTTGCATTAAACAGTAAAGGAAAAGAGTAACTTGTGCTTCTGAATTGTATGATTTAGAATTTTAATATTTCAGAATGGAGAATTACTACTATACTCCACTATTATACGTTTAATACTCCCAAGTAAATGCAGTAACAGTTAACTCTTGCACTTCATATATTTGTTTCTGCTCTGCACTAAAGATTGTACTCCGGAAGCCCTTGAAAATTAGATCCGACCGCCCTACTTTTTCCCTTTCCTGATGTCCATCTCTCCTCCAGGCTCTCCGGCTTGCTAGCAGTATGTGAACGCCAACTGTAGCCGTACGCTGAGCACTTTTCTTGATCCGTAACAAAATAGTTAAAGGTTGCAGGAAGCTGCCAATGTAGAGCCCATCCGGATGTTGGACAACTCACACAGGTCTAGAGAACTCTCAATGATTATCTGTAGCTGATTTTTAATATGGGTGTGAAAATTGCTGAAGCTAATTCCAGCACAAAGGACACGGATGAAAGGAAAGTTGCCATGAATTCTAGATAAGATCAAAATGTCCACTCAATTAATGAGTAACAAGACAATGATGCACTTGCTGCTTTATGGCTCTTCTCAAATAAAATATGCTGGCCTGCCCACTATCTAGTCAACAATCGAACTGCATCCAACTATCCTTACATGTTGATTTTAACAATAAAACCGTTAGTTATGTCTAATGGTATTGATAAACCGTGTTACTAAGTTAAAAAGCAAACGGCTGCCAACTTTAAGGATATTGGAGAGAACACTACAGGCTACACCTGCCAAATGAGCTCATGGTGATTTCATAAAATAAAAAGCAACCCAGGAAGACTCTTGTGTACAATGAAAGTTAGAGAAACTATGTACAGCATTACAGAATAAATACCACAACAGGAGCATTTCAAAGACCATCCTTCAAGCTAAGCTTTATATTTTGGACTTTAACTGATAGTTGTTGCTTATGGTCATCTATATCCTTCAAAACTGAATAAAGGTTTGCACGATAAACTTCACATTTCCGATTGGCACAATCTAGTTGATAAGAAAGTTCCTGGATCTTTGTATCCATGTCATCCTACAATAATATGCATATAATTTATCAGTCAAATAACCAAAGATCTGAGAAAATAACCAAACCTCCAGACATGCAAAAGTTTCTTTGCAGCTCGAAAAAACAGTTGACCAATTTTTATATTCTAAATTTTTTTATTATACATAGGGGAAAGGGAAGAAGAGTAAGGAGGGGATCACAAGGTAGGGAGCCGGAACTCCCGCCAACAAGGTAGAACTCAGATAGCCAACCAACTGAGCTATCATGATTCCCCATTAGACCAAATTCAACACCTACGGCTGAGGAGAATGCACGGAATTGTTTCAGCATTCTTCAACCAAATTGGAACAACCCAATAGATGTCGATGCTGAGGTATGAAGAAAGATCCCTCAATGCACCAAATAGAATATATGAAACCATGTTTCTAATCCAACAACTTATGACCTCTATTGCTGCAGAGAACCCAATCATCAAACTTCTCCACCTCATTTAAGGTTCTCTTCAAGTGTTTAGGCAACTTGGAGCTGCCAAGTTTTTTTCCCCAAACGAGGTTAGAACCAGCAGATGCATGTTTAGAATTTTCCAGGATATGAAATGTGAAATGAAAGAAAATGCAAACACACATTGTGATTAATGCTGACCCACGAACCTATATCAAGCAAGAATGTCATTATTTGAAAATCCAGTATAAAATCATTGAAATAACTGTCCCCTCATACAATCAAATCCAGGAGGAGGGGATCGTATGACCCCTTAGGTATAGACGCAACACAACAAATCTCTTCACAGTTGAGGCTTGTACTATAATCACTAGTGCCCATCAGCAGCAGCCACATAAAAATACACATAGTACCTATGTACACAACGACAATAGCCATCCCAAGTTAATTTAGAAATGAACTACAGTTTCAGCCAAAGAGCTCACTAACAACCAGGGAAAAAGCCAAATATAGAGCTGCTAAGCTGCAATTTCTGAACTATGTCCAAAACCAGTAATGTTTAGGAATTGAACACCCCTGCTGGGTGGGTATTGAATTTTATGCGAAAAATGCAAGATGTACAAAGGTATATTCTAAACACTATACTAATGTCTGAAATGCTTTGAGAAATAAAAATTAACAGCGGAAGAGACCTACTGTGACTGCTATTTGTTATTTGTTTCCTAGTTTTCAGGCATCTTTTAATTTTCAACGATCTTTTACTTGTTTTCTAATCTTAGGACTCTGTTTCAGATAGGGAGAGTAGTTGAGACTTATATGGATAGTAATTAGGGTATCATCCTTTTATATACCCTGTCATGTATCATAGAATATAAGCACATTATTCGATTAGCCATTTCCTTTTATGGTATCAGCGCTACTGCTCACACGAGACTGATCCTTGTTTCTTTTCAACAGTTGTCACACAATAACTGATCTGCTGTCTCAATGGTTCCTCCTAACAACGATGTTAATGCTGATAACACAGCCGCAAACAACCCCAACATCCAATTCAATCGTGCCACTCAATTACCAATCAAGCTCATCGGCAGTCATAACTTTGCAACTTGGAAAGTTTCAATGCTCATGAATGGCCACAAATTATTTGGCCATCTTGATGGCTCCTCCGCTGCACCACCCAAGACAATAACTCAAAACAACCAAAGCGTGCCAAATCCTGCCTACGAGACCTGGTTCTGCCAGGATCAACTTATACAAAATGCCCTCATGACATTAGTTGATCCAACACTTGCATCAACTGTTGCAATGGCAGCTTCTGCTCACAAAGCATGGACCTTTCTCCATACTGCTTTTGCTAACAAGTCTCAGACTAGAATTTTTAGTCTCTGAGAACACCTCCCATAACTGCAGCATTGCTCAAAGGACCAGCATAGCTTCTCCTCACAGCAGCAACAACAACAACAACCGCAGGCAAGGAAACAATGCCTCACCCAACAATCAACAATGGTGCCCTCAATAAAACAGGGAACAATGGACCCCAAGGAGAAACCAGCAATGGCAGCAACAACCTTCAGGCAATGAACTACGATGTCAACTCTGTGATCGTCTGGTCACTCAGCAAGAGTTTGTCGGTCACAGTGTCAGTCCCATAATCACCTCCAAGCACGTGCCAACTATGCTGGACGTCTGCTCCCACAACAGGAACCTTGGATTGTCGACTCCGGGGCCACTCGTCACATTACATCTGATGCTCACAGCCTAACTACTACACAGGATTATCATGGTCCTGAAACAGTCTCAATGGATGATCGTAACACCATACCAATTTCCCACACTGGTAACACTAATTTATGTGCATCGAATTATCAGTTTACCTTACTTAATACATTGTCTGCCCCTGCTATAAAAAGAAAATCTTATCTCAGTCTCACAATTTTGTCGTGACAATCAAACATCCATTGAATTTTCCCCTTTTTATTATCTTGCGAAGGATCTGACTACGGGGGCGCCTCTGGTGCGCGGGCAGAGTAAAAGTGGACTTTATGAGCGGCCACCAGGCAGTACAAGCACCCATCCTCAATGCAATATGGCCATCCTTTTGCACCTGTGGCATCGGCGCTTGGATCATCCCAACAGTCGCGTTTGAAATAAGCTTTTGCAGAAGTTTTCTCTTCCATTTTCAGATTCAAAAATTTCTTCAGTTTGTTATTCTTGTTGTTCAAATAAGATGCACAGGTTACCTTTTTCAGCAAATTCCTTGAAAAGCAAACGGCCTTTACAAATAATTTACAATGATTTATGGGGCCCTTCTCCTGTGTTATTTGTTGATAAAAAACTTTATTACGTTTTATTTGTTGATCACTTTTCAAAGCATATGTGGTTGTACACATTAAAATCCAAGAAGGAAGTTGCCGAGGTTTTCAAAAAATTTACATCCTTTGCTTGAGCGACAATTTGAAATAAAAATTCTTTCATTTTATACCTATGGGAGGTGAATTTGAAAGCCTATCCTCGTACTTAAAAACACAAGGTATCGAACATTTGGTACCCCCTCCTTATACGCCACAAAGAATAGCTTTGGTTGAACGGAGACACCGACACGTTATTGAAACTGTCAAGACTCTATTACACCAAGCTTCACTTCCGACCAAATTTTGGAGTTTTGCTTGTCAACAAGCAGTTTATCTCATAAACAGGTTCACTACACCCAATTTAAAAGACCAGTCCCCATATGAAATTTTATTTAAAGCACCTCCAAATTATGAATCCATAAATATATTTGGTTGTTTATGCTATCCCTGGACTCGACCCTATGCCAAAAATAAACTTGAACCCCGTTCAACGCCTTGTGCTTATTTGGGATTCTTTAAGACTCTTAACAAATATTAAATGGCGTTCAAGGGATGTATTATTTTTTGAAAAAAATTATCCTTTTGAACACATGTTTTCCCAATTTAAAAATAATTCTAATACTAATGTATCTTGGGAAATCTGTTTCGGTAATGGCAGCATAAAAATGAAAAGAAAGAGTTGAGCACAAGCAAGAAAACAGTAAACATAGTTTGTTTTGCCACAGGGAACATAACTTCCGGGAATTGGTAGATAGTTTTCAATGGCAGGATAATTAAATGGCGTTCACTTACACTCAGCAAGAATGAAGTGGGTTAAGACATTAGAAACCCGAGGAAACACAAGTGTAGCTTAATGATGAAATGGTTGTGGAGCTTCACTTCAAAAGAACAGGAATATGGAATAAAGTTGTCGGTGAGAAGTATGGATACCAAAGCAATGATTGTACCTTAGTGGGTGCGGTTATGGAGAACGTTAGAGCTTTATGGCATAACTTTGTAAGCAATATTGGGTTTAAAGTGGGAGATAGAAAAAGGGTTGCTTTTTGGGACGATAATTGGATTGTACATGATTCTCTATGGACCTGTTTGGATGGCCACCTTGTAAACTGTAAATGGATTCGGCCGTGATTAGGTGTATTTACACAGTATGGCATGTTTGTTTGACCAAGTAATTACTTGGTCAGTATGGAGTTTAAGGGGAGTCATTACTCTCCAATTCTCAAGGGAAGGCGAGAATGACTTTTTAAATACTTTCCTTTTTCTTTTTCAAATATTATTCCTTTTTTTTTAAAAAAAAAAAAAGGAAGATTCTTTCCTCCTCGCTAATTTCCATTTCAACGTGAAGCCTCTTTGTTGCTCTATTACAATTTACAGGGACTAGTACTTTATATCTCCCTATATTTTCCTCTGTTCTTTTTTATTTTTTTTTAATTTTATATTTAGTACTAGTAGTAATACTTTCTAGGCTGATGTCTTATGCCTTATTTGTTTTATTAAGACTAAGACGTCGGAATGAGTACACATCTGAAGATTAAGATGTTGTATTAAGATCTAAATACTAAATGATTAAGACTGTCTTTTTTCTCAACATTTAAATGTATAAAGTTGCCTTTATTTAAAATTAATAAATATATATATTCAAATAAAATACTAAATTAACAAAGTATTTTTCAAAAATTATATGACAATTGTTGGTGGTGATGGCTAGCGTTGGTGGTTGTGGAAGGGATAATGTTGGCTAATGATGGTGGTTGTGAGTAGTAGCTAGTGGTGATGGTGACTGGTATGGTCGATAGTGGCTGGCAGTGGTGGTCGATGGTGGCTGGTTGATGTGGTAATTGTGGTGGTGGCCGATACTTGTGGTGAATGGTAGTGACAACTAATGGTGGTGTGAATGACGACAATGGTTGCCAAATATATAGGGTGAATATTGGTGGTGATTGTTGGTAGTATTTAGTTGATGTTGAAGTAATGGTGGTTGGTGGTGATCATTGTAAATGATGGCTAGTGATGACGACGGCTAACTGTGGTGATTGGCGGAGGTGGTGGTTGTGGCTTGAGGATGGTGGTTGTTGATGGTGGGTGTGGAGTAGATAACGGCGGGCAAGATGGTAGCGGTTAGCTGCGAAAACGTATGGAGCAGTGATGAACTGTGATCTTTGTAGAAATTCTTAAACAAACATCTTAATGACCATAAGACTCTGTTATAAATCTTAATCATTCAGATATATTCAAACCCATGAAGTGGTTGTAAAAGAACAAAACAAACACACTTAATAAGTAAAAGCTAAATAATAAAGAATAAGACCTGAAAACAAACAGATTTAATTATTGAAATCTAAATGATTAAGAGCTTCATAGAGGCCTTAGTGATGGTAATGAACTTAATGTCTTGTTATATATATATATATTTTTTTTGAGAATGATAATGTTGATGTCTTGTTATATTATTATTGTCTCTTTTTATGAGTTTCTATCTTTTAATAAAATCTTGTTTCTGTCTTTTTATCTTTGTTCAAATAATTATCTTATCGGATGAATTTTGATTGACGATTATGATAGTTTGAAGATAATATTATGCTTTATTATTAGCTTTATACTAATGACTTTCTATATAAACTTTGTTGTAGATAGATTGATAAGTAGCGTTTGTATTTTGCTTAAAATTTAGTTTTAACTCTTTATTTTCTATTCATTAGTATAGAAAATAATGAATAGATTCTGATTTCACTTTCGGTGTTGTTGCCGAGGCGATGGGGGTTGAGGAGAACCACTTTGGTTTAAGGGGGAATACTTCAAGCCAACATAGGAGGGGAAAAGAAGTAGCTGCAAGTCATTCCCTAGTTGATGAAGTTGAAGAAGATGATGAGCAATATGATGATGATGCAGGAATACAAGATTTTGACAATCTTGTAGAAGAACAAGAATTAGATGTTGAACCATTAATAGCCTTGATTTTGTTTGTCCTATGGTCTATGGAGGATTTTGTGATATCTACTTTAGTTTTTTATTTGAACTTTTAGCCTATGGAGGATTTTGTGATATCTACTTTAGTTTTTAATTTGAACTTTTGCTTATATATATATTCTCTATTTATTTTGCTCTTTTTACAAAAAAAATTGCGCTTCACCTCAATGAAGCTGAGCCTTGTCGCTTTTTCCGCTTCACGATTTCCTGAACACTGTCTGGAACATTAGAGGAAAGAGTACTGGTCAGAATGGCTGTATACTATTCCTGCATGTATATGGTGGACCATATGGAGGGAAAGAAGTGATAGATGCTTTGAAGACAAAGGAAACTCTATTCAGAAGATAAAATGAACTCTCTACTTTTGTTTTATTTTTTGTATGGTGCTTTGACAATGATGTTGAAGCAGTAATAGATTTTATTCTATTTTTTTCTTTTGAAACTGGTAATTGTGAAGCAGTGATAGATCTTATAGAATCACTTTAAGAATAGTAAGGATATAATTTTGGCTTTGATAGTAAATACTTTTTACTGACTCCTCTGGTCCAAATTTATGTAGGAAAAAAGGGTAGATAAATTTATGTTTAAGCGTAACATGTGCATTCCTCTGGTCCAAATTTAAAATATTGGAATGCAAGTTTCACTGTTTCAGACTCCTCAAATACTACTTCTCCCATGTTCTTATCACAAAAATCTCCTCAAAAGGGAACTAAATACCAGTGACTCTTTTGAACAGATTTGAAATACAATGAGACACCAGAAGTCTGAAGCCAACTTGTGACCAATTAGTTGAAGCGCTAAACCAAAACAAGTTAATTTTCTGCTTGCTAAGTAAGGATCAATGCCAATAAACGCTTTCTCTGCAATGTTCGTCAACATTCATTTCCTTCATTTTGTTTCTCTTTTTCGTATTTAATCTGTTCGTTTTGCATGATATTTATATTTATTCAGTCGTTCAATCACTACTCTTTCAGTTCTCTTTATCTTTTCAGTTGGGTGTTCCGATTTCAGGTATGATTTTCTTTCTTTTCTGGCTCAAATTTCTTCCAGTTATATTTCATGTCATTATTGTTTTGTCTAATCTCTCTACAATTTCATGGCTGACGTGAAGGTTTTTGTTGTTCTCAGGTATGTCTCAATTGTCTTAACTCCTACTAATTACTTGCCACAACGTATTTGCAGATTCATAGCAAGAAGAGGAATAGACTAACCCTAAAGCGCCTAAATGACCTAGTGTTCATAAAATACAATAGAACATTGAGGCATCATTACACTTCATCAAAAAAAACATTGAGGCATCGTTACAATGCTCGCAATGTAATTGATCCAATTGCTTTGGACAATATTGATGATGCCAATGAATGGCTCACCGGAGTTGAGAATGCTGAAGATGAAGCAATTTTTTAGGGAGATTCTGATTTCACTTTCGGTGTTGTTCCCGAGGCAATGGGGGTTGAGGAGAACCACTATGGTTTAAGGGGGAATACTTCAAGCCAACATGGGAGGAGAAAAGAAGTAGCTACAAGACATTCCCTAGTTGATGAAGTTGAAGAAGATGATGATGCAGGAATACAAGATTTTGACAATCTTGTAGAAGAATAAGAATTAGATGTTGAACCATTAATAGCTTTGATTTTGTTTGTCCTATGGTCTATGGAGGATTCTGTGATATCTACTTTATCTACTTTAGTTTTTATTTGAACTTTTGCTTTTATATATATATTTTCTATTTATTTTGTTCTTGTTTAAAAAAAATTGTGCTTCACCTCAATGAAGTGAGCGCTTCGCTTAAAGATTAAAAAATGACTAACCTCAGAGAGTGGACATGCGAGACTTCTCTGTTCATCCTCAATGTTGTAATTTGCATGAACCCCATTCCTGGTCAAGTTTTCTCTACAATGTCCATTTACTAAAGATATCCTCCCATCATGCTTTACTGCTAGGGAAACCTTCTTTGAAGCCTCTTCCAGAGCAGCCATTGCCACAGTATAAGAATCAACAGTCTCCGCCCCTTCCTCCACAAACTTAAATGCTTCATGTCTCAGCATATTATATCGAACAGTATGTGATTCCAAATAATAATTGACTGCTTCAGCAACACGGTCTTCCAATGCAACACTGCTCTTTGCGCTTCGGCTCCATCGTTTGAGGATGTAATGAGAAGGAAGAGTCAGAACGTTTGTCACTCTGAACACTGCTAAAACGTGTCGGCAAAGAAGACCTGAGAACTCAAACATCTGGCAGCTACAAGTAGCTTTCATTTCTAAAACATTGAATCTTACATAGTAAGCTCTGTGGTCCTCCCCAAATTTAGCAACTTCATAAGTGGTAACTAGTCCATCATCCTCGACTTTGTTGGCCATGAAAGTTAGAGTGGCAACCAACTCCTCCTGAAATCTCATAAATAACTTTTTCGTGTAGATCTCGGATGCTTGTTTTTCCATTGGAGAAGGGGTCTTCAAAACTGGGAATGTATTCATCGTATCATAATCAGCTTTGACTTCTTTCTCTGCACGGCTCTCCACAGCTTTCTCATACAATTTGAAGAACTGATTCAGATTAGTTGACGCATTCACATAACCATCAAAATATGAGTTCATGCTATCACTACGCTGAGTAATAGACATTTCTGCAAAAAATGCATCACGGAGATATACTGGCACCCATTGCCTGCGATCTGAATATATCGCTTGAAGCCAGTCATGATCCCTGAGCTCATACTTGTCAACAAGAGAAAGCCAAGAGGATTCAAATTCCTCAGTAGACTCTGTCAAATTGACACACTTGTGGAAGTCTACTTCAAAATTTGGGTGTTCAAGGAAGACATGTGACAACTTTTCCTGGCATTTCTTGAAGATGTGCCATTTGCAGAAACGGTGACGGGTCTCAGGGAAAACCTGCATGATGGCAGACCTAATTACAGCATCATGATCCGTTGTCATTGACAAGGGGGGTTGACCAGACATAGCTGCAAGCCATGTCTTAAAAAGCCATATGAATGAGGCTTCTGACTCATTTATTAGGAAAGCACATCCAAAGAGAACAGGTTGTCCGTGATGATTTACTCCAGTAAAGGGTGCAAAGGGTAAGCGGTACCTATTTGACCTATAAGTTGTATCAAATGTAACAGTATCACCAAAATAGTTATAATTTGCTCTTGCCTTAGAGTCAGCCCAGAAGACATTCCCTGTGCACTGATCCTCATCACCCTGAACTGCATAAAAGAATCCAGGGGGGTTGTGGACATTCATTTGTTTCAGGTAATCTAAGAGGAGCTGTATGTCTCCTTCGAGGCTCCTTTGGCGGTTGTTGCGCATGTAATTGCGACAATCTACCTCAGTGAAACCAACTTTGCTAATACCACCATACTCTTTAATGAGGGCAGACATAATCCTGCGGGGACCCATGCCAGCAGCCTGCAAGGTATCAATTAGGGTCTTGGCAGGACCAGAAATTTGACGATGGGAGCGGAGACAGTGGACCTGATCAGGGGGGACGAGGTCGTGATTGTGGTCCTTGACAAAGTTGGAGACGAGCCACTTACCAGAAGAGTCGTGTATCTTGACAGAGAGAGCAGCCTTGCAGCCAACGCGGGTGATAGTACGGGGTCTCTTAATTTCTCTATCCTTGGTACGTTTCTCATTCAAATTGCGGAAACCTTCTTTGGCACAGACAAAGGACCTCTGAATGATGGCTCCATCCTTCCTGGAGCGGCGGGAGGAGCTGACACGGGTGCTGAAGCCAACACGGCGTGCGTAGGAGTTATAAAAGGCCTTGGCAGCCTCCTCAGATTCAAATTCCATGCCCTCATAAGGTTCAAGATCGAGTAGGTCCCCGTAACTTGGAGGAGGAGGATAACAGTTGTCCACCTCGTCAAGAACGTCATCTCCATCCCCGTCCTCTCCTAAGCCTATATCAAACTCATTCTCCATCCAGTTTAATTAAGTTTAGTATCCTTACATAGAATCGCAGGCGTACTAATAGCCTAGTGTGAATTAATACAGAGAGAGAGGAAAGAATAAATTGATAGCGCATGCAGTTCGGGTTAGCGGAAAAGGAATCCCTAGAAAATCAAACTACTTACTCTCCCAGGTGCAGAAGAAGAACGAAATTCGCTTTGCGGATCTTCTGTTCCGCTTACACTCCCACCTCTATGCACTGCTACATCCAATTTGGAGATTTCCACGAATAACCAATTTTTAGGTCATCCAAAGCTAATTGGCATTTTACTTATCAAGCCTATCAGCCATTTTTAACTTATTCGAGGGTTTGGCAAAAATAAAAAATAGATTAAGTTAAAGAGTGTTTAAAATAAGTCAAAACTAATAAGTTGTTCAACTCCAATATTTTATTTTTTTTTGCTTAAAAGTCATTTTGATTTGACCAACAACTTTACCCTTTTATCTCTTATATTTTCTGTTAATTTCAATACTACCCTTACTTTTAAAAACCCTTTAAGCACTTTTATCCAAACACATAACTGTTTATTTATAAAATAACTTTCAGCACTTAAAAAGTACTTTAAGCGCCTATGCTTAAAAGCCATTTTTTTCAGCTAATCCAAACGAGTTCTAAAAGAAGTTGCGCCCTTTGTGTAACGGCATGGTTATATATTCACCACTTTTTTTAATGAGGTTGTTCTAAATCACAAAGTATATCTATTCTAGATCACAAAATTGAATATTGAAGTTGTTAGTTTCCTTTTCATAAGAAAGCCAAATAGCATCAAATTAGCAACAATAGTGCACTAATTTATTTAGCATATTATATCACGTGACCTATTGCTCCCTGCACGTTTGCTTTCACAACAGTTTATCTTACTTCAATTTGCATTGCATTAAACGGTAACATGTCTTATCTTTTACACTTCAATTTGCATTAAGTGTTTTACTTTTTGTATTTCCCATTGCAAAAGTGTAACCTCCACAATCGTCTCACTATCTCTACTTAATCCCCTCTTTTTGCGCATATGCTCGCTTCAACAAATATCCGTATAAGAAAGAGAGTTCAAAAGTTCGATATTTTTCATTTTAATGGGTCTTACGCAGCGTAAATACATATATTAGATGAGCCCAATACGGACATCGAATTACCGGAGAGGAAACCCAAAAAAGGGACTTTTGATTTTCATGCATAATTATGTTGGAATATAATTGAAGTATTTTTGTCACCCTAATTTGCCACATTTATATATTTATAAACTAAATGTTGTTGTTGGTTGAACCAATATTATTGTTGTAATATTCATTGTATTTAATATGAAGCTACAGTAATTAGATGGCCAGTTTATTGGGCGTCTTCAATTTTTTTATGTTTTTCTCCTTTCTATCGGTAGATTTAAATTGAAATTGCATCTTGAACAATATCTCTTTGGCAAATTTGCTTAATCGGAAATTTTGGAATCATGATTTAAATTGTATTTCTCTCTTTCACACATAAAAAACCCATATGTGACCAACTTATTCGCGAGTCCTACATCTGGAGCCACTAGGCACAGGAGCGGGTAACTCATATGGGTTTTTTATTTAGTTGGATCGGTTTAAATGGAGCGGGTTTAAAAATGAAATCGGGTTATGTTGGAAATTTCCGTTAAGACGGGTAAATTTGAAAAGTTTAATGACATGAGGGGTATTTTTTACCCAAATTTGTAATGGAGGGTATTTTTAGCCCTTTTCCCAAAGTAGAGGGATATTTTTGACCCTTTTCCCTATAAATATATAAGTGCGGAAATAAAACCAACTACCCAAGGGTCTGGTCAAGTCACAGTACAAGAGCTACTAAATAAGTACATAAGTCTGAATAATACTATCTTGAAACAAGGGACAGATATCATGATAGAAGAGTTTTCCGGGTAGCGGATCGGGAACATGGCTCACCGTGGAAACTTGGACTAAAGGCATTGGGATGATCACTCGCGAGGTGCTGAAGTGGAACCTGTAGCAAACTCTGCACTCAGAAAAGAGTACAACAAGGTAGTATCAGTACAAACACAAACATACTCACAAGTCAGATCATCACAATAATAAAGGAATTCCACCAACCAGAAGTCACACAGAAACCCAACTATTCAAGTCATAAGCCTAAATGGAGTCACTAAACCACAATTCTGTCAAGTCAGATAATAGATATTTACCACAAGAATAATCTGTCAGTCAATACCGAGAATCAATAATAAAAGTGCCATATGATATCGTGGATGAAATGTAATGATATGCAATGCAATGCTATGCAATGCACTGACTAATACCTCGAACCTGTACACACATGCTCTGGACGGAATATCGATGTCTCGGTAGTCATGACCCGCGGGGGACCCATGGCGTCCATGTACCGCTCACTCCGGAATGTCCCATAGGATCACGAGCACACATACCTTCCGCTCCGGTAACAACCTCGGATCACGGATTCACATAATACTTTCATCAAAATGTCACATTTTCTTTTATAGTTGCCATAAATCTTTCATCATCAGTACCACATTTCTTTTATCAACCGTTTCCACAACATTACCAACATGTATGAATGCAAGAATGCTAAATCAAATATAATCAATGCCAATGAATATGTTATGGGAATCACGACACCATAAGCCATATCAAGTCTTGCATAAGTCATAACAACCATGGAAACTGTTAAATATCAACTATAAATCATAATCAGGATATCATTCGTGTCTTATCTTAAGTACACATCACAATTCAATCTTTTATCATTATCTTTCCTCTTTATGATCATAAGTGGACATCAAAGAGAGAGATGAGTGCAATACAACATAATATAGCAAGAATGGCGACAAGCCCAATCAAAGGAATAAGGCGACAAGCCTAACATGATAAATATGGCGACATGCCCACACAACAGCTGACATAACCAACCTAATTAAAATCAATCCCAACTTCATACCCGAAGGCCTAACATGATTTCCCCGTCAATAACAAACTCTTACATATGCTTCACTACTTGGAGTCTAACCGAAAGGTAAATCGTAACCTACCTTGATGCCGAGCGGGTGCCACGAATTATCCAACTTGAGCCTTGCCCTTCCGGAGCTCCCAAAAGACAGAAGTCTATTCAATAATGCATTCTATGTAAGAAATGAAGACTAAGGATATCCATAAAGCTATAGCACTAATTGAATCGAAAACACCCCTTTAAAAGAGGATAATCCCCACAAGGGCAAAAATAGGAATTTCTAGATTAAAATCGGTAACCCTACATTTTAGAAATTCAATACTATTCTCCAGTTGCTAAATAGACTCAAGAAATCATCAATTTCCCCATTAGATTAAAAAAAGGGATAAAACAATTGAACTATGAATTTGCTACGACACACCTTACCTTTCCGGGGTCCTATTACCCCCTAAACTTATTTAAAACGAAATAATTACCCCCTAAACGCCGATAAAAAAATGGGAGAGTGACATACACTCTCCTTGCCACATGTGTATTTATTTGTTTTCTTCTTTTTTTTTAATTTTTTTCAGCTTACGCGTCAATTTTTTTTTTAAAATAAAAATAAAAAAGCGAATTTTCATTAAAAAAAAATGAGTTTTAAAACCCGTCTTTTTTTTTTAATTTTAAAATTTGATTTTTTTTTAAACCCATTTAAAAAAAAAAAAAACTAAAAACATGGATTAAAAACTGAATTTTCTTTTAAAAAAAGGATTTTTAAAACCCTTTTTAAAAAAAAAATTGAAAATTTGTTTTTTTTTAAAACCCGTTTTTGAAAAAGAAAAAAAAAACTGAAAAAATTTTTTTTTTTTAAATATGGAAAAATGGATTTGTTAAAAATATGGAAAACTTGATTATTTTTTTAAAATGTCTTAAAAAATCTTGATTTTCATGATTTCATTTTCTTAGGACACTTTTATTTTTCAAATAAAATGGAAAAGTGTTTTTCTTGCCAAAATGTAAAAAAGAATTTTTATAAAATTTTGAAAAAATTAATTATTTTCTTAACATGTGGAAAACCCGTTTTTTAAAACTAAATGTGGAAGAATAGATTTATTTTCAAATTTTTAAGAAAATGCGACATTTTTAAGAAAAAAAATTAAGTTTTTCTTTTTATGTTTCTCACTCTCTCAAGAATGAAACACACTCTCTTTGAATCAGCATTTAGGGAGTAATTATTCGTTTTAAATAAGTTTAGGGGGTAATAGGGCCCAGGGAAAGGTAAGGTGTGTGTAAATTCGGTATAGTTCAGGGGGGTAATGGTGCCTTATCCCTAAAAAAAAACAATTGGGATGAAACCCTAACTTTCCATAATCTAATTCTTGATAAAAAAAAAAAATGGAGATTCAAGCTTAGAGTCTAGTATTCACAAGGTTCCATGATCATATTAAGCAAGATTCATCAATTAAACCCATGTTCATAGCTTAAGACTCAACAATTTCACAAAAGAGTTTGTAAACGCATCTTCCCCAATTAACACCATAGAACTAGCATGGGTTATTTTCTAAATAAATAAGATAACCACAAAGAAGTAAAAGGGAACTTACCCAATGAAGAAATCACTGTCTCTAAAATCTCTTAGGGTTTCAATATAGTGAATGAATGAAGAGTGGTTCAAATTAGAATAAAAAATATTTCATGATCCTCGCTCCGCACGAGGATTCCGCTTATGACAGATACTCATCCGCGAGGGCTTATTAATGACTCGAATTTTCGCGCCTGCGGGCCAAGTCCGGCATGAGCGGACCCGCAGATGCGAAAACTCACCGGTTGGAGCGGGACATCAGAAAACCAAAAAATATTTCACCAAGTTCCACCCCAAATCCTGACATCCACGCGAGACTTCGGTACAAACCATGCACACGTAAAAATATTTACGAACTCAATCATGGCCTCGAAATTTCCAACGGAGGTTATCTTGACTTGGTCAACCCCCAAATGGCCAAAACTAAATTTCCAACCAAGGGTAAAAATGCACTCTATTCCCCAAGGACCGACCCAAACATCCCACCAAGTCATAATCAACCCAGTTCGTTTAGAAGCAGAAAAGCCGTTTTCAAGTAGTGTTCGATCGATTACGTATTATTCAATGTTCGATTGATTGGTCTGAGGTTATCAACAAAAAAAAATTGTCTAAGTACTTTGTCTCTTTTGTTTAAGCCAGACTCTGCCCGAGCGTACCACTCTCTAACTGTAACTCTAGAGGGATAACCCTTAACTTAGGTCGACGAGGCCTACTGTAACACACCATGAATTCGAGTTAGGTGTGTATGTATTAAATGAGAATTAATGCAACGATTTAGGCATATGAAGTCCTATCAAGATGAGTTTGGATGGAAATAGTTGATTTAAGATCAAGACCAAGTAGTGAAGTTCGTCAGAGTTCTTAAACTCGTCTATGTTTTAATAGGTCTGACTTATAGGCCAGTTTCATGAAAATTCGTTGAGAATTTGGGAAAACTTTCTCAACTTTCTCTAATATAAGTAGTATCTATTTGAAATACCTTTCCAATGATATAAGGTGGAGCTTAAATGGAGTCATGAGAAAAAAGTTATGCCTGTTTTACTAAAGCCTGTCGAGGATGCCGGCCGGGATGCGGCCGCAAACTCAGAATGCGACGTCACATACACTTCGTATTCTGGCAAAATGTTGAATATTTCTAGAGTGAATTTTCATCCAGAATATGGCCCGTATGCGGCCGCAAACTCGAGATGCGACTGCATACTCATCGTAGCATCCAGTCTGGGAAAAAATTGTAAAAGAGGCGATTTGCTTGGGACTTTCAAACCCACTTCTTTTGGGGCGACTTTTTGAGGATAAAACAACCTCGGCTTCTACAAACCTTGTGAGGTGAGTTATTAACCATCCTATGATTAAACTACATCAAAGTAACAAGAATTAACACTAGTTCATCTTCCAAAAATCCTAGATTCTTGAAACCCAAAAAAGAGAAAAAGGAGGGACGTTTGAGATTCCTAAAAGGTATGATCCTTGACTTTTTTTGATGTTATTGGAAGGTTTTATACTAGTGTAGGTTATCCTATGAGATTAGAATCCATGAATGATTCACGAAGTGTTCAAGAACACGTTTTAGACGGGGTAAAACCCTAGTTTTCGATAAAGAAGGTAGATGGGTGGAATTATATTAAAGTTCTAATGTTTCTCATCTAAATCAATTGTAGAGTGATTGTTGGACCTTGAAAAACCCGTTTGGTAGCGTTATAGTGGGAATTGAGGTATGTCACTTTTCGTATGTCACTTTTCGAACATACTCTTTCAAACGTTTAAGGTGTTGTTTGGTAAGGTTTGTGTGTGTGAGGGACAAGCCCGCATTAAACCTTTATGTGTATTATAGTGTGTGTGTATATATATATATATATATATATATATATATATAAAAATGATCTTCACTTATCAAAGGTTGATTGAAATTGAAATATTAAGCTTTGGTCTTCGAACTCCTAATCACATAAGGGATGTTTAAACTTGATTTTTGGAAAGCTTGGATATTTCACCAGTTTTCTCTAGGAACGGATTGTGTTGAACTTGAAACTTGCTTAATGACTTGATCCTGGTTTCTAAACCTTTAAATGAGTCGATGTACCCCTATTAATGGGATGAGAAACATAATCCATGATGGATATAAATTATTCATGTAATTTCAGTATAAAAGTATAATATTTTAAAATAAAATATGAATAATTTATATCAAATTCTAGTACTTTTCTAAGAAATATTGCAGGAAAAAGAATACATGAAAAAAGAGAAGAAACAAGAAACAAAAAGCAAGAAAGGAGGATGCATTCATGACAACTTCACCAAAGACTACAAAAAGTCAAGAGATACAAAGTTATGGCAAATTGTCACCAAGATTTCATGACAAATTATCATGCCAAATTCTCACCAAGATTGCATGATAAATAGCCATGTAAAATTCTCATCAAGGATATAATATTACATTGATGTTCTCTTGCAATTTCTCACCAAAGCCTTGTAGGAATTCTCCTATAAATAAGCACACGTTTGTAGAAGAAAAAGGATCCCCTCTTTCGTTCGATTTGCATCCAATAGTGAAGAGGCCACAAGAACTAGTCTTGGTGTCTCTCTTGGCTCTTTCTTGTAGTAAAAATGTTTTGCTAGTCTTTACTTCTATTTAGTTTTTCTACTCCATAATGGAGTTAGTTTTCTTGATTGGAATACTAGATGAAGCTTGATGAAGCTATTATAATAAACATCTTTATTTTATTATCTTCTTATGTTGAGATTTTCTCTTTATCATCCTTATACACCAAGGTATTTGTTATTAATTATATCCCTTATTGGATATAATTTTTATCTCTTTACAAAAATCTTTATTGTCACGGCCCAACCCCGTAGGCCGTGACTAGTGCCCGAGCTGGGCACCTGACACCCTAATAATGACAAAAGACACAAACAACTTATACATATACAAAGATCAACGTCGGACGTAGCCTAGCATATAATCGGATCTTATACATGTTTAAAGTAAAACGTCGCCTAAAGTCATCACGTATACACATATACATAACGGACATAAGCCGGTAAGGCTATCATAATACGGGGGGACGTCCAGATCACAAATCATACAGACATAACCGAACAGTGACTACCCACAACCCACGCGTACATGTCTACAGACCTCTAAGAGTAATAACAGAATCATATGACGGGACAGGGCCCCGCCGTACCCCTGAATAGACACACACATACACATACATACAATGAAGATGTCTGCACCAAAACATAGGCTCCGGAACAAGGGAGCGCTCCAAAATAGCTGAATGGAAATCCTAAGCTGGTGGATCACCCAAACGAGTATCTGTACCTGCGTGGCATGAAACGCAGCCCCCGAAGAAAGGGGGGTCAGTACGAAATATGTACTGAGTATGCAAAGCAAGAGTACAGTGAACAGGGTCATAACCGAAGTAAGGAGTACAGAAGGTGAACATAATAACCAGAATGCCAAAGTGCTTGCATTCGAAGTACAAATCGTGCATAAGTAGTACAGAAAATAAGTATAATAATCAGAATGTCAAAATGCTTCAAGTATAATAATCAGAATGCCAGAATGCTTACTCCTGAAACATAAATCATGCATGTCAATATCAGATATCATATGCGGTCCGTAATGGACCTCGGCGGACAGAACATGGTCGCCCCTCCTATCTCGGGCGCCATAACTCATCATACTTCGGAATATTGCATATCTCCGAACACATCATACTCCGTATCACATCATACTTCGTAACACATCATACTTCGGAATCACATCATACTTTGGAATCACATCATACTCCGGAATCACATCATACTTCGGAAACTCATCATACTTCGGAATATAGCATAGTGCGCACGATGACATATCGGCCCGGGACTCGGAGAAGGAAGTAACAATAGTGTGCACGAGCAGAGTCGTGGAAACTATATGCAATGCAAAATATTTACACAGACCCAATAGAATAATCAAAACGAACTATCATTTATAAGCCCAGACAATAGTCAAATCAGGTTTCTTCTGAATGTCACTCGAGAACATATCAAATAGAACTTTAGAAATCATAGCTACGTATCGGAATCATATGCATAACAATCCTCATTTCAGACTCGGCAAATAAGTAAGTAATCATACTCGGGGGTCGGGATGATAAACATATTAGGTTCTTTCAAAAGTCGTTAGAACTATACAAAGGAAGGTCTCGGGGGCCCATGGACAAGTATCAAACCGATCCGAGCCCACCTATGGAAGTTAGAGTCATCATACGCTACGGAACGTTCTACGAGCATATCAAGGCGATCCGGTTCTGTCTACGAAAGTTACGGCCATTATTAGACTTAGAATCTTTTAGGAACAAAATTCTTTATGCAACATTGAATCCAATCATACAAAAGACATATAGACCATGGCTCGACTACACTAAGAGTACGGATATCAAGGAGTGAATAAGAATCGTAGACATACTCGGATCGCAAGAATAGAGTTACCCCGAGGCTCGTATCATAGCCTACTTATAACTAAGACATGCCAAAAGAAAGAAAGGGTAAGCCTCACATACCTCGTCCGCGTCCTAAGCTAGTCCA
>NC_081348.1:43391369-43396001 GCF_029784015.1 Lycium ferocissimum
GACATTTTTTTATTTTTTTGTTAAACCCCAAACAAATTTGATTTTTGGCCCTTTTAAAAAAAGGGCAAATTTTTAACAAAATTTTTTAAATAATAAATTTTAAAAAAAAAATTTTAAAAATTAAAAAATTTTTTTAAATTTAAAACAAATTTTTTTTAAAAAAATTTTTTTAAAAAAATTTTTTTCCCTTTTTTAAAAAATTTTTGGAAAAAGGGGTTTTTTAAAAAATTTAAATTTTTTTTTTTTTTTTTCCCCCCCCAAAAAAAACCCCAAAAAAAAAAAAAAAAAAGGGAAAATTTAAAAAAAATTTTGGGAAAAAAAAAATAAAACCCCTTTTAAAAAAAAAAAAATTTTAAAAATTTTTTTTCCAATTTTTTTAAAAAAAAAAACCCCAAAAAAAAAAAAAAAAAAATTTTTAAAAAATTTTTTTTTTTAAAATTAAAAAATTTTTTTCAAAAAAAAAATTTTTGAAATTAAAAAAAAAAAAAGGGGGAAAAATTTTTAACCCAACAAAAAATTAAAAAAATTTTAAAAAAAAAATTTTAAAAAAAAATTTTTTAAAAAGGGGGTTTTTTTAAAAAAAAAAAATTTTTTTTCCCCCCCTTTTTTTTTTTTTAAAAAAAAAAATCCCAAAATTTTTTAAAATTTTTTTCAAAAAATTTTAAAAAAAATTAAATTTAAAAATTTCCAAACGGGGGGGGGGAAAAAATTAAAATTTTTGGAAAAAAGGGGGGAAAAATTTTTTGGAAAATTTTTAAAAAAAAAAAAAAAAAGAAAAAAAAAAAAAAATTTTAAAAAATTTTTTTAAAAAAAAATTTTTTTTTTTAAAAAAAAAAAATTTTTTTTTTTAAAAAAAAAAAAAAAAAAAACAAAATTTTTTTTTAAAAAAAAATTTTTTTTTTAAAAAAAAAAAAAAAAATTTTTTTTTTTTTTTTAAATTAAAAAGGGGAAAAAAAAATTTTTAAAATTAAATTTTTTTTTTCCCCCTTTTAAAATCGAGTCTAAACATGGTTCAAGCAACAGATGCTATAAATACATAGTTCAGAGATGGGGAAGGAAATTAATGATTACCAGAACATCGAGGGGTGCGGGAAGACCTTTATCGACGCATATTGGACACAATCATTAACCCGAAACACCTCTTCCTTGCTCAACACACTGGAAAAAAGGAAACAACAAGAATACATGAATTGCTATTGAGATGAAACTTCAAGCAGTACATCATGAACTAGAAATCTTCAAGTAAGATCGGTTCATGTTTGGGAATACTGTGCACATCCAGCTGACATATCTGCCTAAATATTTGTAGTACGTTAGCATTACTTTATTCTATCAACTTTCTTGAGAAAATTATCACTTACTATCTATACTAGGTCAGTTTTACAATATACCAGAGCAAGTCTAAAGATTAAAATAGTTGCAATATATCACCTTTTTGCCGTCTTAACATTAAAATCACCCGATTTGAAGATTTTTGGCTACACAGCGGAAGTAAATGGTCCACGAGTCTTAACCATAATTAAGAAAAAGAAGAATTTACAAACAAGCAATGACCTATTGTAATTTGGACAAATGTCAGTTCTGATAGTTAATACCACTGGATCATTTAATTGATACTAAAAAATGACTAGTCCTTCTAATTGGTGTTCGAACTTACAGAATTTTGCTTGATATTTGGTTCTAAGACTGATCAAAGATAAGTAGTACTGTCAAATTCCACACAAAAGAGAAGCACTTCTCTTCACTTACAGTTTGCTGACAGACCACATTCGAGGTGATTGTCTATTTAATGGAGAATGTTAGCACGACTTTCCTTTCACCAACTGAGCTAAGAACATATTGTTATCAAAATCCTGATATCAAGAAAAAATGAAAATTTAAAACTCGCTAATAGTTGAGGCCAGTTAATTCATTGTTCTGATGCTTTTAGATGTTAAAAAATAAATAAAAACAGAAAAAATGAAGTTAGAATTTGACAATTTATCCATACAGGTAATTCATTGTCCTGATGCATTTAGATGTTAAAAGAAAATGACTACATTCATCAGTATTACCTATCAGATGCATGGTTGTTAGAAACTCCAAGATGAACGGACAAAGCAATACGGGGTGACAAAGAACTGAGTTTGGAAATCTTCATCCAAATTTTCAGATTGCATAGTTTCTGACCGTTCGTGATCTTCCTTGTGATCTCACGAATTAACAGACTTTAAGAACAACGAAGACAAGATTGAACAACTCCTACAATGACAATGCATCAACAACCAAATCAAGCTAATAGACAAGCAAAGGAGAATTCCACAAAATTAACTGTCAAGTTATCTGGACAGTAAATTGCAAAAACGCATTAAATAAGACGGCATTATATTTTGAACAGCTTATATGCATCAGCTAAACATAGAAGAATCAATAAGAGATGACTCTTTCTTGGTTATGCTGTCAATTCTAACAAGTAAAATGAACTACAAATATAAGCATCTTGGTAACTGAAACATGATCAAATATTTCTTTTTTCTTATCTAACCTTGAAGTCATTCCGAATAGGATACTCTTGTTTGCCTTTCCCCAAGTCCTGAGGAGCCACTCGAGATTGAGTAATGGAAAAAATTTAAAGGAAACTTCATAATCTCCAAAGTTATCAGCTTATTGTTTACATCTTCAGTTCAAATCTCTGACTGTTGAAAACAGGAAACTGATGTTTTAACCACTGTGCTGAAGGTCCTAGTACTGAAAAAATCTCGGTATTTTTATCAAATGCAGTCGCATCAAACTTGAAATCAATGCGTTATATCATGGCTTAAATAATGGAAGCATTTCCAATTTCTTTAAATTTCAACAATTGTGTTAAAGATCCAGGTACTGAAAAATGACAGTATTTGCTATCAAGTGCAGTTTTATGCATCAACTTGAAATAAATGCACATGTACTCAAATGCTGGAAGCAGATATTAGAAGTCTTTTCCAATTTCTTTAAATTTCAAGCTTGATGTAACTCTTTTCAAGGTTTTGGCTACCTGACTGAGAAAGTGGGGTGGCGTTCCTTTGGACCCTTTATCTCTGTGGAAGACACGAAAAATGGGGAACAACACCGAACAACTTTCACGATGGCAAATAATATTCTAGACTGCAAGATTTGAGGGAGAACACAGGTTAATAGACAAGAAAAGAGACTCTTAAATAGTCAAGTAGATATATCACAAGAATATATGAATTGCCATTGAGATGGATCTCCAAAGGAATAAACATCCTGCTGACATATATTAAGCTATCAACTTTCTAAGCAAATTATTTC
This sequence comes from Lycium ferocissimum, assembly GCF_029784015.1. NCBI lineage: Eukaryota > Viridiplantae > Streptophyta > Magnoliopsida > Solanales > Solanaceae > Lycium > Lycium ferocissimum. Next base: position 43,394,661 of record NC_081348.1, read on the forward strand.
AATTCCTACCTATACTAGATTTCTTTTACAATGTTTCGAGATGCAAATATAAAGACTTTATCACCTTTTTGGGCCATCTAACATTAAATTCATCCTCATCTGAAGGTGCTTCCTTGACTTCAAAACGGCAATAGATGCTACACAATGGTCAAAAAGATTTAACAAAGAAAAAAACAATTAACAAACAAGCAAAGAGAAGTAGCCAAAAATCAAAAGACACTAAGAAAATAGAATAACTTACATCTATGGGAACACCACTGGTTTTAATTATTACAGGTACTCCCAATCAATATTTTTGGCCAGTAATCCCCCTTCTCGAATTTTTGACGTGGTTTGAGCAATAGACGCTCCACACTGCTCAACAAGATTTAAAAAGGAAAAGAATCAACAAACAAGCAAAGATAAGTAAACAAAAATAGAAAGCTACTGGGGAAAAAGAATTAACTTACATCTCTCGGAGTGCCATTTGTTTTAATATCCCCATCGATCCATATGGTGGGAATTTGAGCAATATTTTGCCAGTATTCTCCCTTGTCAAATTCTAGGAGTGGTTTGAGCAACGGGCAGTTGTACATAAATAGTTATGCAGCACCCTCTTTCTTAGAGCACGCTCCACCACAACAAGATTTAAAAAGGAAAAGGTCAAAACATATCGGAAGCAATGTCCATTTGTTTTAATATCAGCTATGGTGGGAATTTGCTCCTTGAGCAATGATTTGTAGAGTGGTTTCAACTTTTCAAAGTCACCATAGCCCATTGAATAGGACATGTGCCGACTTTGTTCCAAATTATGAGATCCTTGGCTCTCTTCCAACCTAATACAAAGGTTTGAAGATGCAATTTGGGTTAAATCATTGACAAGGTCATGCATTGTAAATTTCTCTGTGTTCCCTTGAGAAGACTTTGAGACCCTTCCAAACAATGATCTTGATATCAACTCGAGAAAGTATTGGCTACCTGAAGGCAACCGCTGTATAAGACCATTAGCAATCCACAGGTGAATAACTTGTTCTTTGCAAAATAGATAATCTTTGGGATATATTGCACAAAAGGAAAAACACCGCTTCAAATGTGCAGGAAGATCAGTGTAGCTCAACATCAACGCCGGTAATATACCATCTGAACGGCTTGGCAGCTCCCATATTTCACTTCTTAAAATGTCTCTCCACTCTTCTACCTCTGATTTGGAGCGTAAAATACCAGCAAGTGCCTTTAGAGCTAAAGGCAATCCTTTGCACTTGTGTGCAATTTGTTTTCCAACCTGTTCAAGATCTGGATGTTCCTCCAGATCCGTGTTTTCTAATGAATGTCGTTTGAATAAAGCCCAAGACACTTCACTAG
>NC_081348.1:43396101-43423350 GCF_029784015.1 Lycium ferocissimum
TTTGGGGGGGAGGGGAATTATACCGAGCACCCCCAAAACCGGCCCCCCCCCCGGGGTTTTTGCCGAAAGTGGACTCTCGTAAAGCTCACGAAAAGAGGCACGTTTTGTGCTACCCATATGTAGGGATGTATTAGACAACCCAACGTATTGGTCGAGTATTTTATCATAATTATGGTTGTTAATGGCGTTTTGATATAATAGTTACGCTTATTTGTAATTTATTTATTTTATTATCATGTAGTTTTATGTTCTTTGTATCGTAGTTTGTGTGGCAGCCTTATTCAGAGGCCATCATTAATGGACTCCCTGAGTGGTGTCGGCGTGGCCAAGTTATTTGGATGGCGCAGGTTCCCCTTATTTGTGGGATCTATCGAGAGTGGCACATGATAGACCGCGTTCTTAGACAGTTCGATAGGAAGCAACATATTCCGGGACCATGTGCTGAGATTGATCCTTCTCATTACAAACGTGACAAGCGATATGCTATACCAGCAGGTATGTGCATTCCGGCAACCAACGTGGTGATAGATGGAAGGCATTAATCGGACAGGGTAACGAAGCTCAAGTGGAAAAAAAATGGCACAAATGGTACAAGGCAAGCTGATGCTGTTTTCACTACAGGTTAAGCTTGGGAAGTACTAACACAATGATATTTGGAAAAGAAAGGAAGCGAGTGGATGAACGGCAAGGGGATCAGAATGTCGGAATAAAAGTGCCGCCTAATTGAGATTTGAAAATGCGAACATAGGACAAAGTATAATTGGGTAATGGTATAAGTACACCCCTTAAAGGGGGGAAGCGGATGCGAGAGATGCGAGTGTAAGATGGAGACAACTGACACTACAATATGTTTGATACGGATGCTTGGGCTATAGGTAAGATTCCTTGCCGAGACAAGTTAGTAAGATCCAAAAGCCAGCAAAAGGGGTAGAAGCTAGGATGGTAATTGAGATAGTGCTGGAAATTAATTAGAGAGATCTTAAATGATATGACATTGGAAAGTGGATGTTTAGAAAAGGAGTATGACAAGATAGGCTATCAGCGAATGTTAGTACGGAGGGGATAGGTGAAGTAGCATGAACCAGGAGAAGGAAATATCGTGACTAAGATTGAATATACTTTATACAGGTCGTACAAGGGTAGTTACGTTACCCATGAATATTTAGATGATAGGGATGAGACCGAGCAAACACTTAATGAGAAGAGTTTGAATTCAGTAATAACAATATGGTTATGAGATTTTTGGGTGCATTAAGGGAAGATGTAAAGATGGTTTAAGCGGAATTACCGAGATAGAATTAGTACTGAGGACAAACAGGACATGGCTATGGTTGAACCAAGGACCTACCCAGATACTGATTGTAAGATAAGAGTGGCGAAGACAAGGTAAAACACAAGGATTAGTGGAGCCACGCTAAGGTATTTTTGGGCTAATTTGAGCACCTTCGCATATTCTTGTAAAGACTGCAACATAATGTGTGACCGGAAAGTTAAGAGCAAGATCTGAGCAAAGGGACAATAGAAGGGTTTGAATTAAGGATAGAGAGACGACACGAGATAATGTGCCTAGAATGTTACAAGTTGAGTAAAGGGGGACTATAAGATGATTTAAGCAAGATGATCAACTAGGCTACTAAAGAGAGTGAATTTAGGTGTCGGATTCTTTCGAGGGTTGATACCAGTCGATGACGGATTAAAGCGAGGGGATGGCTATTAGCGACTCGAGGCTACGTAAATCATATGACGACAATCGACGTCGACACTTAGAATTCCAGATTGGCGAGTAGGTATGCTTGAAGATACCACCTATGAAAGGTGTAATGAGATTCGACAGGGAGGAGAAGTTTTAACCCGAGATATATTGGACCTTATTACATTGTTCGTAAGGTAAGAAGATTACGTACTAAAGACATGGCTTTTGTTAAGGTATTGTGGCGGAACAATAACGGGAAGGAGATGACCTGGGAAGCTGAAGAGGAAATGAAGGATAATTATCCCTACTTGTTCCCTACACCTACGGGTGATCCAAATTCCTAAATTGGTTATGTGGGTCGAGGAATAAGCGCTATGCGGATAGCTACAAAAAAGGAACTCCCCCCTAGAAGTGCTTATAAGACCTTATGAGACTAGTTTAACATTCGAGGACGAATGTTCTAAAGGGGGGAAGGATGTTATATCCCATATTTTGTACGTTGGAATATTTTAAGTTGGTTGCGACAAGTTATGGACAAGGCTATTTTTTCCGACTTTGTTTTAAGGCATAAGTTGCTTATGAATTTATTGGCATGGAATATTAAGGAAAATTTGGGGTTAAAAGTTAAATATGAAAAGTTGGTATTTCATGAAAATGGCCATATATGGCCGTGTGATGTGGGGCCCTCCCCCCCCTTTGGTTGGCCAAATTTGATTAATTTAAAACTATGAGTGGTACATGTGTGCATCAAGTATTTGTAGGGACTAATTATATATAGATCATGGATGACCAAGCAAGGCAATTATTCATCATTTCAACACTTAGAAAATTCAAGAAACTTGGAGAAAGAAGGAGAACCGTTCGGCCCCGACGGTGGCCGAATATGGTCCCTAAATTTTGATCAAGAAAAATTATTTTCTTCTAGCTTTTCTACCAATTGGAAGGGTTCTCTATAACATGGAGTAGTTGGTGGAGCAAGCAAAGCATTCGTTTTAGCAAAGCACAAACTCTAGCCGAGGGAGGAGTTAAGTGGAAAAGGTAAGGTTCAATCTTCTTTTACATGTTTTATGGATGGTTTGGACGTATTATAGTGTGTGGAAATGAATGAAATTCATGAAATTATGGTGTGGATGTTGTGGCCGAATATGTAAATTTGCTTTTGGTGTAGGTATGACGAACTAATTTTATGTAGTATTTTGGTTGTTGTTTGTTGTGGATTCTATGATGTAAAATGAAGGTTTAATGATCCAAGTTGAAGTTATAATCGTGTGGGCTGTTTTGGAAGTTAATGTGATGCTAATATAGTTTCTTGAAATTATGAGAATAATGTCGTTAACATGTGGATGATTGGTATAGTTCATGAATTTGGAAGAAAGAAGTGTGTTGTTGTTGTTTTCTTGAAGTTGGGAGGTTTCGGGTTTGAGTAGCGATGTGATTGGGTTGTTTTGAATATTGTGCGGATTGTTTGAAATGTTCTTAAATCTCGTTTGAATGATCTCGGATTAGTACTTGAACTTGTGAGCGTTGATGTTGGCTTGAATGTATGAAGTTGAATTGAATGTAAATGGAATGTTGTCGAAGTATGTAGAAAAGAGTTACTAACGTTAGAATGCGTTTTGAATCGATTGCTGATGTTGTTAGAATGATTGTTGGTATTGTTGTTGATGATTTGGCCGAGTTGAATTCTCGGGGTTGTTGAATTTATAGGAGAAATGCTGCCCAAATTTCTGTAGATAAAGTGTTGGTTTGGGATGGAATCCCCAAATGCCTATGGCTAATGTTTGGTATCAAATGATGTTGTTGTAGATCTTGAGAAGCCGAGACTTAAGTTTGGATTAGCTTAGGAAGCGGACGAGGTATGTAAAGCTTACCCTTTCTTTCTTTTGGCATGTCTTAGTTATAAGTAAGCTATGATATGAGCCTCGGGGTAACTCTATTCTTACGATCCGAGCATGTCCACGATTCCTATTCACTTCTTGACTTTCGCATTCTTAATATAGTCATACTATGATCCCTGTGTCTTTTGTATGATTGGATTTCAAATGTTGCATAAAGAGACTTTGTTCGTAAAGGATTCTGTAACTACGAACGACCGTAACTTTCATAGAAGGGCTCGGATCGCTTCGATATGTTCGTAGAGGGTTCTATAGCGTATAATGTCCCTAACTTTCATATATGGTCTTGGATTGCTATGATATGTTCGTAAAGTGTTCTATAATGAATAATGCCCGTAACTTTCATAGGCGGGCTCGGATTGGTTTGATATATGACTATGATCCCTACGGTTCTTTGATATGCTCATGATGTTTGATATGTTTCCGAGTGGCGTTCGAAAGATATTTGATATAACTATTGACCCGACTTTCAAATGACAGTTCGTTTAGATTATTTCATTGAGTCTTTGAAAATGATTTATGTGCATATGGTTTCTCACTACTCTGCTCGTGCAAAGCTCAATATGTCTTTCACTGCGTCCCGGGCCAGGGCATGTATTCGTGCACAACTCCACTGCATTATTCACCGCGCCCCTCGCTAGAGGGCCGGGGCACATTATATTCACCGCGTCCCTTGCTAGAGGGCCGGGGCACGTTATATTCACCGCGTCCCTCACTAGAGGGCCGGGGCACGTTATATGATATGATGATGGTGCCAGCCCACAGGATGGGCCGAGTATGATATACATGATGGAGACATGATCTCATTCACCGAGTCCCTCACTAGAGGGCGGGTATATATATATATATATATATGATGACATGATGGTATGATGACATGATGATATGATGATTTTATTTACCGCGTCCCTCGCTAGACGGCTGGGGCACGTTATATGTACATGTATATGATGATTTTATTTACGTAATGAACTGCATATGATATTGACATGCATGATTTATGTTTCAGAAGCAAGCCTTATGATTTTCTATACTCCTTAGTTCAGTATGATCCTGTTTACTGTATTTCATGCTTTACATACTCAGTACATATTCCGGTCTTACGACCCCCCTTTCTCCGGGGCTGCGTTTATGCCACGCGGTGTACACGGATGAGTAGAAGATGTTCCGAGTTTGGATTGGCGAGCTCCATTTCCTCCCGGAGTCTTTCGCCGAGTCGAGTGTCTATGTTATGGTATCTTGTGTTATGTTAGAGACTTTGCGAACGAGTCACGTAAATAGCATGTCGGTCTTGTAAAGCGGCTGCATGTTCGATGTATCATTATGCATTATGTTACAGATTTGTTATGATTACAAATTTTATTTGATTTGAGAAGGACTAAAAGCATGTTTCTTTGAAAGGCTTACATTATGCATTCATGTCATGATTTAAGGGCCCAGTATAATTATGAGTATCACGAGAGTCCGCGGGTTCGCTCGGCCCTAGGTAAGGGTCGGGTGCCCATCATGCCCTATCGGAAATTAGGGTGTGATAGAAAACCCCGCATTAACTCAGCTCACACAAATTGTGAGCAATAATGATGTAGCTAATGATCACTCCGATGAGTCAGATAGTGATATCCCATTAGATCACACAGAAATAGACGATGATCACTCATCTGATGATGATGGTAATTCTTATGAAGACATTACTGCTCGAAGTGATGGCAACGTTAGCTACCATTCTAATGCGATTCCATATTTGGATAACACGGAAGAAGGCCGGATGATTTTGCCTTCATGAGAGATGACGGTCGTTCGATCTGCACTTTGGGATTGTAAAAAACCCGAATTTATCGGATCAAAGTTAGTATGGTGGCAATGAATATTCTTTTTATTTGTTGGACCATTTTTAGGGGGTTGATAATTTTCCTTGTATTATGCAATTAGGTATGTTATTTCAGAACAAGCAGGAAATGAAAGGCACAGTGAGACAATATTGTCTTAAAGAAAAGAAAGAGTTTATTTGTGATCAGTCCAAAGGTAAATTTTGGACGGTTATTTGCAAGCGTCATATGTTGGGATGTGAGTGGATGATCCGTTTAGAAGAGAATTTCAAGTGGTATGTGGAAGGCGAGGCAAAGCGGATCTCCACCACGGTTGTCTCACGGATGATTACGAAAGGATCATTTCAATTTGAACGATTCCCTAATTGCTACTACATTGATACCATATATTATGGTCGATCCATACATCAGTATTAAGTCAGTTCAGGAAAAAATAAAAGGATTGCATACGTTTACTCCTAGTTATAGAAAAGCACAAAAGGGGCGTAAGAAAGCTATTGAAATGGTATTTGGTGATTTTGAAACCTCTTTCAAGACATTGCCCGATACATGGTACGCCTTAAAATATTTCAATCGGGGACCGTTGTTGAGTGAGAGCACCGATCAACTACAATGCAAGGTGAACACATCTTGAGTTTCTTTTCCGGGCTTATAAACTAAGCATCGATGGATTCAAAAGTTGCGACAATGTCATCTCAATAGACGGTACTCATCTGTATGGTAAGTATGAGATGAAGCGCTAATTCTTTGTTGGAATTGATGCGAACAATAACATTTTTTCACTTGCATATGCTATTGTTGCACGTGAGAGCTTTGAGTCTTGGACGTGGTTCCTTGTGTTGTTGTGGAGACATATTGTTCGTGAGAGACAAGGAATTGGACTTATTTCTGACTGTCATCAGGGCATCTTGCAATGTGTCCAAACACATGATTGGTTACAACCACCATCCACACACCATAGGTTTTGGGTTCGGCATTTGAAAAACAACTTCAATAAAAAAGTTCCTCAACGGTGACCTTGAGAAGCTAATGTGGTTGGCGGCTACGAGCATCAGAAGAAGAAGTATAAAATGAGGATGGAACAAATCAAAACAATGTCACTTCCAGCGCATCAGTGGTTAAAATCTCTTCCGGAGGAGAAATGGACATTGCATAAGGACAACAGTCATAGGTGGGGGGCTATGACAACGAATGTCTCCGAGTCTTACAACGGTTTATTGAAGAAAGCTCGTGGATTGCCCGTTCTTGCCATGGTCCGTTATACGTTTAAAAATCTTGTTGATCGGTTTGTTGAGAGAAGCACCCTTGCTGATTTGTTGATTGCGGATAAAAAGTTTTGGCCGCGCGCTGTTGAAAAAGAAGTTTGATGAATACGGGAGAGGTCCTAAAGCATACCGACATGCGACAATACAATGCAAGCTGAAGTGGTCTTTGAGATTCGACATTTGCACACGAAGGTAAGGGCGGAAATATCCATAAAGTCTCTCTGCGCGAGAGGAAAAAAGTGTTCGTGTGGGAAGTGGAGAAACTACCATATGCCATGTTCACATGCAACTAAATTTTGTGATATCCGCGGAATTCAACCAAACGACTATGTTAGCAAGTACTACAGTTGCAGGTTTTACAAGCAAATGTACAGTGAAAATTTTTCACCGTTGGGTGATGCGGCATATTGGCCACCTTCTCCCTTCAGTTTAATTGCAAACACTGAATATGAGCGAACTTCAGGAACGCGGACTACAACTAGAAGGAGGAATGAAATGGATATAGCTCCTGCTCGCATGGCTAAAAAGTGTAGTACGTGCAAGCAAACAGGTCATAACAAGAATCGCTACCCCGACAGAAATCAGTAGTTGTTGTTGCTTGTTGGTTTTTATGTTTTTTCTTAACTTGTACGATTGTTGGTTCCTTATGTAATCTTCCAAGAATATATAACATGTCTTGTGCCGTTTAATGGTTAGTATGTAATTTAACATTTATTACTCAGTTAATGTGTGACGTTTATTTAACTTATATTTTATTTTTTTATTTACATTCGCATATATAACACATATTTAATTATTGCATGTGTTAAAATATTTATTTGAGTTAATCACGAAATTAACTATATGCTTTAAAAATTAAAAAAATAAATAAATTTTTTTATTAAAAACACAGCCGAATATGATTTAAATAGAGGCAACGTCTTACAAACTATTTGTAAAACGTCAGGGAGAAAAAATTAATGAAAGGTATAACGTGGACTGATCCACGTTATACAAATAATTTTGTATAACAAATAATTTTGTATAACGTGGATCAGTCCACGTTATACAATTTATTTTTTTTTCGTTTTGTGATTCTGACAGTGGAAAAAATAAAGTTAGGGTATAACGTGGATCAGTCCATGTTATACCCGTTTTGGTATATATATATTCGGCTACCCCCTTTTGGTTTATACCGTGTATTTTTATACCCTTTAGGCTTCAGGCCCTATTTGATATATGCAACCAAATTTTATACCAACAAACCAATTTCACTTGCCGAAAGAAATATCAAATTTAAAATATCAAATTTAACCTTTAAACATATGTTATTCCCTTCATCACACCTTGCAGATAAAAGCATATTTTTGTATCACATAATTAAGCATCCGTCCTAACATTTGTAGAAACTCTATCCTAATATTTGAAGAAACTAAATTTTATAAAGCACATACGGTAGAAAGTTTAGCAAAAAAAAAAAAAAGAGTAAAGAAAGTAGACCCAATTTTCCCGTCACTTTTTTCTTGATTCATCCCAATACAGAGCTTCTTGCATTCTCCAACAAAACCTCCAACTCAGTTCAATTAACATTTTTGGATTGAAATATCTTTCTGCGGCGGATGGATGAGGTCGTTTTTTTATGTTAGAAACATAATCTTTCTAATTAGCTAATTTAAGTAGCTTAGTTCAGTGTTTTAAAAGGTGGGACGTAAGGCGGGGCGTTTTACATATGTCTCGGCGAGCGTAAGCCTCAAGGCACGGGGCGTAAGCCTCATGGGTATTTAATTTTTAGTGTTTCATAAAAATATATAATTACAATAAATATTTTTAAATAGGTAAAATTATATAAAAATAAAAGAAAACTGTAAATAAATGAAAAAAATAATATATATGTGCTTGATCCTCACAAAATTAAATATTAATCAAAGCAATCCATTATAAGCCACTTACAACTTATAATTATATATAACATAATTTTACAAGTATAAACAATACAATGAAATAAAAGCAATTATTAAATGCAAATCAACTCTAACATCTTAACTTTCAAACAATGAAAAAAATCACAATTTATTAAAATAATATTACTATCATATTATTAATTTTATCTCCCTATAAGCAAATAATCAATAAACTTTATCAGTATTATAATTAAAACGTAACTCCTTCATGAATAAAAATAAAATTACTTTCAAATAAGGAAATAATAAAATATGATAATTTTGAAACATAGGACAAAAGACCAATGACAAGTGAAAATGTACAATTCGGCAATGTATTTTTAAAAGAAATATTAAGTGATATTCACCTTCACGATATTCTCAAATAGTAAATATGCAATATTACGACTTGTTATTTGAGTTACACCCAATCCTCTTATTTCTATAGATGAAAAACTATTAATTATCATTCAAATGTGAAAGAATTATGAGGGTCAGCAATTTTAATTAAGCAATTAAACATATAATTTGTGTAAGAACTGTTAGGCGAGCCCTGATCTTTCGGCGTTAGGCGTGTTTAGGCGTAAGCCTCACAGGAACTAAGCCCCGCACGTGAGCCCCGGGGCGTTTTGCCAGTGCTCTGCCCCGTGGCGAGTCCTGAAACTGCCTTTTAAAACACTAGCTTAGTTCAAATGTAGCAAAAACTAATTTTCTTTTTGGAATTATGTATAAAAATAAGGAGAACTTGAAGAGGTATTGTAGATAACGAAATTTTATTCAATTTAAATCCGTAAGAAATTTGGATTATAGTAAATTCAAGATATATTAGTCCAAATAAATATTACGGATTAATATAATTGGGTTAATTATTTAAGTCCAATAAATATGAATTTAATCAAAGGCCCGATTTCTATTGGGCTAGTCCATTAATTTGGGCTATAAATAATGAGCCCACTTTGCTAAGCTCAAGATGTCATCTTCCTAGAGGCCTACTTTAGTGCCACGTGTTAAAAAGCATGGCACGCCAAGTCAAATAAAGGAGCCTATAAGATCATGCCACGTGTCAAAAATGACACAACAAGCCTAGTCAAATTAAAGATCAATGAAAGTGCGCCATGTGTACAAGTGACATGTTCTGACCAATCAAATATCGCTATGTCAATTGAAATCTGATTGGCCGAAAGGAGTGCTTTCTTATCATAACTCTTCCATCCTACAACTATAAATAGGGGCCTCATAATTCAGAAAAAAGAACAAAAATTCTAACAAGAAACCAGGGAGAGATCGTGGATCAAACGCCGTAGATTTCCCTATAAGCTACAAGCATTTAAGCACTCAATTATTTCTCTAAAAGTTCTAGAGATCCAGACGAAGATTCAAGATTAAGCTCAAAAGCCCTTGAATTTAAGTACAAGTCAAGATCAAATCCATTAAGATCAAGCTCAAAAGCCCTTGAATTTATTATTGAAAAGACGAATCATAGAGATTGTAATACTCATATTCTGAAATCAAATACAACGATTGTTGCGATATTTTCCTGTCTTGATTATTATTTTCTCGACGTGAATTTTACTGTCTACAAATTCTGGCACACCCAGTGGGACACTCTCTACCTCTCATCTCAACTTTTCGATCATCAAAGCTCTAGAACATCGAAATGACTTCAGAGAAGATCAACTCCAAGTCAATTTCCTCCAAGGTTGCTAACTCTAAGTTCTCTACTGATGTAGAAAGCATCCTCAACATTACCTTCGGTAACATTGGACCGGTTAGAGGAGCAAAGCAAGCATGTTGGGACAATAAGCACTCCAAGTGTCATCCGCAACAACTCCTGTTTTCGAAGCTTCATCCCCAAAAGAAGTAATATCCTTTACTAATGCATCGGAGAAAGGAAGAAACATTGCTGAAAAGATTAAGAAGACTCTAGCTCTACTTGATCTCTATAGATCCAAGAACTCTACTATGAAGGAAGATGATGATACTTCAAGTGACGGATCCTCTCCACTCACGCCACATGAAGTAGTCCAGTCAAAGATCAGCCTATGCGATAATCCATGCTATTCTCCAACATCCCCAACAATCATACAAGCAATGGTAACTAACGCTTCATCAATGGAGGAGATACCAGCAAACTTGGCAAAGTTGATTGATAGCTTGGCCAAGCATGTACAAAATCAAGACGCTTGGACTGAGAAGTTGATGGACAAGATGGATGGATTAATGGAAGGAGAATCCAGCCACGCACCTGGGAAGGGTCCAGAAGCACAAGAGACAGAACCTCATGCAAAACAAGTACCGCCTACCAAGGAAATTCTAGTTTCTTCTTAAGGGATGATTTCGCTTGACCGACTAAAGGAGTTCATCGAAGGGACTATCAAGGATAATTACAAACTTCTTTGCCAAGTCTTCTTTTACTTACAGAAAGTCGTACACTATAAGAATTGATAGCTTCAAGATGCCCGCCGGCTATCAGCCTCCTAAATTTCAACAATTTGAAGGTAAGGGAAATCCAAAGAAATATGTTGCACATTTTGTTGAAACATGTAACAACGCTGGGACCTATGGAGACTATCTTGTCAAGCAGTTTGTCCGCTCCCTCAAGGGAAATGCCTTTGGCGGTACAACGATCTTGAGCCTAATTCTATCGATAGTTAGGAGCAACTAGAGCAGGAGTTCCTCAATCACTTTTATAGCACAAGGCGTACCGTGAGCATGGTCGAACTTACAAGCACTCACCAGATAAAGGGCGAACCAGTTATCGATTTCATCAATCGATGGAGAAATACAAGTCTAAACTGCAAAGATAGGCTCAGCGAAGCTTCTGCGATAGAGATTTGTATCCAAAGAATGCTTAGGGGCTTCACTACATCTTGCAAGGAATTAAGCCAAGGTCTTTGGAAGAACTAGATACTCGTGCTCATGAAATGGAGTTGAGCATGTCTTTCACTAGGAATCAAGTAATGCTTGTCTACGGCCCTCACAAAGGAAAGGACAAGAAGGAACCCAAGAAATGGAGTAAGTTCGTTCCTAAGAGTGACAATAAAGAATCCATGAATGTCAATGTCTCTCCTGTAAAGTTTACTACGAAAGTGAGCAAGAAGTAGAGTATGAAAGCAACTTCCTTCTAAGACAACAAAAGTCGAAAGTCGACCTTGAAGGAGATGCAAGAAAGAGAATACCCCTTCCTATATTCTAATGTCCCTGAAATTTTTGATGAACTAATTAAGCTGAAACTCATTGAGTTACCAGAGATGAAGCGGCCTAATGAAGCTTGAAGAACAAATGACTCGAACTATTGCAAGTATCATCGACTTGTAGGTCACCCTCTTGAGAAGTGCTTTGTCTTCTAGGACAAAGTTATGCAGTTGGCTAATGAAAACAAGATTATGCTTAATGATGAGAAGGGAAGTTCGAATCAAGTCTCTATCACCTTTAGTTCTTTCGATCCAGTCTAGATACACTGCTTTGAAGAACATGAGGGAGGACTATTGGAGGAAGATAGAGCCCAGGTTGATGAAGTCGATGATGAAGGTTAGATTTTAGTGACTAGGAGGGGACGCTGTAAAACAAGTCCACAAAAAAAATCATCTAAACGTGCCCAACTAGAAAGAGGATGGTTAGAAGACCCAGGAAGCAAAAATCAGTTGAGCATCCGAAGAAAGCAAAAATGGAGGAGAACTACCACCAAGAACCATGATGTCCCGTGACTTTGGAGGAATTCCTACCAAGTTGGTTCCGCAATAAGGCGCACTCGAGACAACATTGAAGCCTCGTGGCTTCAATGCGATAAAGAAGCAAATAATGAAAGCCTATCAACATTGTCCCTATTATTATCTGAAAAGTCTGTTGAATCTTCTTCCCAAGAGGTACACACATGTGATACAAGAATCACATTCACGGATGACGATCTTCTACTTGGTGAAACATTACACAATCGTCCTTTGTACATGGTGGGTTATGTGTCACGACCCACTCGGAGGGCCGCGACGGGCACCCGGTGCTAACCCACCGGGGCACCTCTTAACATACTTTCACATCACATCTAGGTGAGCCACATAGCTAAATCATACTTTTCATTCATCAATCATACTAATCCCATTGGGCAATAATACATTTATATCATCATTAGCAATTATGCCCATATCAATGTACATAAGCCGACGAGGCTAACAAAATGATATCCAAAATATAGGCCGATAAGGCCAAACACGTCTAACCATATACACATGTCTACGAGCCTCTAAGAAGAATATGTCATATCATATAGGCAGGACAGGACCCCGCCATGCCTATAAATATGTACACAAAAGAATCAATACCAAAAGCTATAACTCCGAATGAAATGGAGCTCCGCTATGCAGTCCCTGAGTAATGAAGCTATGGATCAAGTCTGTCTCCCTGGCCACCTGCGGGCATGATGCAACGTCCATAAGCAAAAGGACGTCAGTACGAAGAATGTATTGAGTATGTAAAGCATGATCAATCATCAATATGGAAGCATAATAGACAACATATGAAATAGCATAGGATGGGAGATTATAGTGTCATCGTCATAACACTTACTTGCTTTTCATAGGGACATTCCATTTCTATTGCGTGTCCGTGTACATACATCCATATCCATATCCGTGTACGTATCCGTACTCATTTACATTTCGTATCCATTTTCTTATTCGTAGTCATATTTCCATTCATACTTGTATTCATCTACATATTCATATTCATATTCATATTCATATTCATATTCATATTCATATTCATATTCATATTCATATTCATATTCATATTCATATCATAAACATAGCATTTACATAGCATACCCGACCATGAAGGTTCGGTGTTTCACATTGGCTTCTACCAAGGCTCAGGGGTCATACATACCGGGGCCCTACCAAGGCTCGAGGGTTGTCCGTACCCAATGCGGTGGTGTGCGCTCATTATATATATATATATATATATATATATATATATATATATATATATATACATACATACATACATAATTACTATATTCTACCCGGCCATATAAGCTCGGGATTTCATAATAGCCATACATAGGCACGTATACATATAAGCTCATAAGCAGCTTTAGCATCATTACTATCGTCGTTCATTACATCTATCCCTAGAGGATTACTCATCGTGTAAGGAATTTAGTACAATCGTAACACATCGAGGATTATGAGCTTAGTAGCTTTTTTAGAGATAGAATCATTGGAGAATATCATAGACTCATGGAAGAATAGATGTTTGGCCAAAGAACCATGCCTTATGAAAGAAGGGTTAGCCTTACATACCTTTTCGTTCAACTATTCTATCACTTGCACGTTCTCCTTCAATGCTCACGTTTCTACCTTCATTAGAGTGCATACTAACATTAGAGAATTGATAGTTTAGCATACTTGACTAAAGCTAGAGAAAATTGGACAGCATCTCCTTTATTTATACAACTTCCTCCATATTATATATCAACACCCAAACATCAATAATAATATTCACAACATCATAACAATAACCTTTATTCACCTACGTTATCCTTACTTCTCGATTCACTTCCAATCATCCATATTCATGGTCATATCACATGATTACGTTCATTTATATACAATATCTATTCCATGTTCTCAATACCATTTATAACATGATTATAATTATAACGTATCAAGAATCATGACTCAATCCAAACATTTACTCCAAAGTGACACTATTTCCACATTCATGACCCATTTCCTATTTCCTTCTACAATCCAAGTGTTTCAACTTTATAATACCTTAAACAACATGGAAATACCATAAAACTTACCTTAGATAGTGTAGGAATGAACCTTGGGTGCAAACACTCTGCTTGAGCAAAACCCTAGTTTCACCTTCACTTGGATTTCTTGTTTTGGATGAACTTTAATTGGTTTCTTACACTTGATTCACTTGGTTTGATGAAGTTGATCACTAATATCTCTTGCATTCTTGTGGAAGAAATGTAGAGATGTTCTAGAGAGAAGTGTGAAAGGAAAATGAAATGAAATGAAACTTGAATCTTATTAATAACACAATTCGATCCGACCATATTTTACGGACCAACATACGGTCTGTATAAATTATACTGACCGTATGTCTGGCCGTAGATTTGGTCCAGAGAGGGGTGTTAATCTGGGCTGAATATACGGCTGAACATATGGTCCGTATGTTTTATACGGCCTGTATGTTTGGCCGTATAATGCTCAGTCATTCCGAACTCGTTCTCGTCGACTCGTTTGATCTCCAATCCTTATGGAACCTTCTTGACACTTGTTTATCACCTCATTAACAATGTAAGGGACGTTATAACTCTTCTCCAAAGCATCATGAAATCATCATTAACTTGTTACTCGTAAATCTCTTCTTATACTTACCGTATGCCTTGCCTTCTCTTGGTAAACTTTCTCGTCTAACATCGAATGTCTTTGAGATCTTACTTAGGGTCATCAAATGTCATTCCTTACTTATTACAACACCATATACTTCATGTCCTTCGTTAGTCTATTCTCTATGCATCAACGAAATTTTTTTCGAGGTGTAACATTCTTCCCCCCTTAAGAACATTCGTCCTCGAATGTTAAGATCTCGGGGATTCTATAAAAATTTCGCCAGAGTTTCTCCTGTAATATGGCACTACCATCCTTTTACAACAGCCCATAAAAACAATGCCTCACAGGGCTGTTATTTGGCACAAATATCTAGATTTAGTGTCATTTACACTTTACTTCTTAGCACTTTCATCGCAGTTTTGAATGCGAATTGTTGTTTATGAGCTTATGTTGGTATGTTTATTATGAACAGGTATAACAAGGACCAACAAAGGGTATTCGAGCCGATTTTGAGTGATTGAGTTTGGCATCGATTGAACGTTGCGAAGGAAGTTCCGACTTTGAAGGCAAAATCGACCCTTTGAAGGGTGTCGCGCCCGGCCATGCGTCGTACGGCCGCCGCACAAAAACACCATTCTGAATCTCGCATGCACCATACGTTGGTCATGCGCCGCACAAGAAGAACATGAACGAGGTCATGCCGGCCATGACGACATACCCGGCTATAGAGAGCCGCACAAACAAGTCCCGGTTGTCCTATTTAGATCGGGATTGGGCCAACTTATCTCATATTTACCCTAGCATATAAATAGACGTTTTGAACATTAGAAAGGCGGCTTAGATGAATTTTGAGACTTGTGAAACTCTTTCTAGGTTTTATTCCTCTTCTATTATTTTTCTTTACATCAAAACCCTATGTTAATCATGAATTCTTGTTTCCATTATCGAATCATGTGTAACTAAATACTTAAATTAAGTTATGGCGTAGCCATGAATATTGATGTTTGACAAGTATTTCAATCTTAGTAGCTTGTTCGTATGCAATTGCTTCGTTATACATGTTTAAGTTCCGATTGTCTGCATGTACGCCTGAGTTCTATTTACTCATTGATATACGTGCTTGGGAAAGACGTTGTTAATTTGGAGAAGAAAGAATTAGATTGTGATACGAATTATCCCTAAAGTTGGGCTCGGATTTGTGACTAGGATAGGAATATACTTAGTTACCACAATCAATTATATACCGTGCTCTTATTGCATTCTTGATAGGTCAATACCATAGGAATATAGGAGGAGAATTATGTTGAATCGGCGAGTAGTGGTTTGGAAGAATACTACGAGATTAATAATCCGGTAAATTAGCCATTGTGAACAAAGTTGCTAAGGTGTGATACTTAACTAACTCAATAGGATTGGTGAACCAACCACGACCCTGGAATACTTCTAAAATCTTGATAAAAGCAGTTCTCAATTACGTTTTAAGCACAATTTTTGGATACATTATTAGTAAATTACATTGTAGCATTTAGTTATAAAAGAACCAACACTTTTATTCTTCACTTGCATAGATAGTAAGTAATAGTTTATTTTCGTGAAATATTGGTCATAAGTCTCTGTGGGTTCGACATCCGATTTTATATAATCACTCTATTACTTAGACGACCACGTACACTTGCGTGTGCATTTGGACGCAACAAGTTTTTGCCACAACATAATAGCAATAGAGTTTGGCCACACACGACCCAAATGCATGAAAAAAAGGAAAACATACATACCTTATGATCTTGATGTCTCATCTTGGACCTCTTCCGGGGGCTGAAATAAGTGCAGGTACTTGGATTTTATGATTTCTTCCGCTTCCCATGTCATTTCTTCTCGGTTATTATTTCTCCACAAAACCTTCACTGAGGTCACTTCTTTGTTTCTAAGCTTCCGTACTTGCCTATCTAATATGGCAATGGGTATTTCTTCGTAAGTCGACTTTTCTGTCACTTGCACATCATTTACTGGCACGATCCTAGTAGGATCTCCAACACATTTACGAAGCATCGAGACATGAAAAACTGGGTGAACTGACTCCAAATCAGGAGGTAGATCTAATTCGTAAGCCACTTTGCCTACCTTGCGCACAATCTCATAAGGCCCAGTGTATCGGGGACTAAGCTTCACTTTTTTGCTAAATCTCATTACGCCCTTCATTGGTGACACTTTCAAGAATACCCAATCTTTAACTTGGAACTCTAAATCCCTTCGACGATTATCCACATAGGACTTTTGACGACTTTGGGCTGCTAATAACCGATCTTGTATAAGCTTAACTTTCTCTATGGGTTGCTGGACCAAGTTTGGCCCTATCAATTTAGTCTCTCCTAGCTCGAAACACCCAATTGGGGATCTACACATTCGCCCATATAAAGCCTTATACGGTGCCATTTGAATGCTAGAATGATAACTATTGTTATAATCAAATTCAATGAGTGGTAAGTGATCATCCCAATTACCTCCAAAATTTAACATACATGCCCGTAACATATCCTCCAGAGTCTGAATGGTACGTTCGGCTTGTCCATCGGATCTCATGGATGAAATGCCGTGCTAAGGCTCACATGAGTCCCCAAACCCTCTTGGAAGGACTTTAAAAAATTAGCTGTAAACTGAGTTCCTCTATCTGAGATAATAGATACTGGAACACCATGGAGCTGCACTATCTCTTTAATATAAAGCTTTGCATAATCTTCTGCCGCATACATAGTTTTGACTGGTAAGAAATGAGCTGACTTCGTGAGTCTATCCTCAATCACCCATCTGGAATCGTACTTACGTCAAGAACGGGATAAGCCTGTAATGAAGTCCATGTTAATTACTTCCCACTTCCAAGTTGGGATTTCTATAGCTTGCAACAATCCGCCCGGCTTTTTGTGCTCGATTTTCACTTGTTGACAATTGGGACATTGAGCTACAAATTCTGCTATATCTTTCTTCATCCCATTCCACCAATATATAGACTTAAGATCATGATACATTTTCGTTGCTCGGGGGTGGATAGAATAACGGGAACAATGGGCTTCCCTCAATATTTGGTGGCGTAAACCTGCCACATTAGGAACACATAATCTATCTCGATATCAGAGAACTCCGTCTCCTGCAATCTCAAATGATGAATTCTCCTTCTAAGGGAGTGTATCTCTGTAATGCATTAGCATGGGATCTTCGTATTGTCGCTCTTTCACTTCCACTACTAGTGACGAGACTGCTGAATTATGAATGGTAGTCCCTTGCTACCCGAGTCCACTAATCGAACTCCTAGGCTAGCTAACCTCCGGAGCTCACGAGCCATTTTCTCTTTCTCCGGGTCGTACATCACACAAACTTCCCATGGATCTACGGCTAAGAGCATCAGCCATAACATTTTCCTTTCCAGGATAATACAGAATATCGACATCATAATCTTTTAGTAACTCCAACCATCGTCATTGCCGCAAATTCAACCCTTTTACGCCAAGATATGAAGGCTTTTATGATCTGTGTGAATATCCACATGAACACCATACAAGTAATGTCTCCACATCTTTAATGCATGAATCACTGCAGCCAATTCAAGGTCGTGGGTTGGATAATTCTTTTCATATTTTCGTAATTGCCTTGAAGCATACGCAATCACCTTACCATGTTACATCAATACACATCCTAGCCTAATACCTGAAGCATCACAATAAACGACATAACCTTCCAATCCTTCCGGAAGTGTCGGGGATCAAAGCGTGTCAATCTATCTTTTAGCTCTTGAAAACTACGTTCACAAGCATTTGTCCATTGAAACTTTATCGATTTAAGGTCGCCTTTGTAAGTGGTGCGAAATAGAAGAGAAACTTTCAACAAATCTCCGTAATAACCAAAATTAAGCCCGGAAAGCTACGGACCTCCGTAGGAGTTGTGGGCCTTGGCCAAGTCTTCACAGCCAAAATCTTTTGGCTATCTACCCGAATACCATCGGCTGAAACAATGTGCCCCAAAAATGTCACTGAGTTCAACCAAAACTCACACTTAGAAAATTTGGCAAATAACTCTCGAGTTTGAAGAACTTCAAAGACAGTGCGCAAATGATCCGCATGTTCTGCCTCGGATTTAAAATACACCAAGATGTCATCGATGAATACAATCACAAATAGATCTAGGAAGGGCCTGAACACATCGTTCATTAAATCCATAAATACTGCCGGTGTATTAGTTAGCCCAAATGACATCACCCGAACTCAAAATGGCCATATCTTGTTCAAGGTCGTCTTAGGGATATCTTTCTTCCTAACTCTCACTTGATGATACCCGGATCTTAAATCTATCTTTGAAAACCATTTGGCGCCTTGTAATTGATCAAATAAGTCATCAATCCTCGGAAGAGGATATTTATTCTTAATCGTCACCTTATTCAGTTGCCGATAATCAATGCACATTCTCAAGGAGCCATATTTCTTTCGGACAAACAATACGGGTGCTCCCACGTGGATGAACTAGGCCTAATAAAGCCTTTCTCAAGCAAGTCTTTCAATTGCTCCTTCAACTCTTTCAATTTGCAAGGAGCCATTCTATAAGGAGGAATAGATATAGGCATGGTGTCCGGCAACACATCAATAGCAAAATCAATCTCCCGCTCGGGAGGAAGGCCCTGAAGCTCTTCTCCGGAATACATCCGGAAACTCATTCACTACCGGAAGCGATCAAGAGTCGGCGGTTCAGCTTCTACATCTTGAACCCGAACTAGATGATAAATGCAACCCTTTGTGATCATTTTCCTTGCCTTGAGATAGGAAATAAACCTACCTTTTGGTGACGCCATATTTCCTTTCCATTCTAAAACTGGTTCTCCCGAAAATTGGAAACGAACCATTTTCATTCTATAATCAACATTGGCGTAGCAAGAAGCCATCCAATCCATGCCCATAATAACACCAAAATCCACCATTTTTAACTCATGTAAATCAATCATAGTACGATGGTCACAAATCACAACTATGCAGTATCTATATACTCGGCTAGCTATTACCGATTCACCAACGGGTGTAGACACCTCAAAAAGTCTGATCGACTCCGGTTTAACTCTAAACCGTCCCGCAATATACGGGGTAACATATGACAATGTGGGGCCTAGATCTATCAAAGCATATACATCATGAGAAAATACCGATAATATACCTGTGACAACATCAGGAGAAGACTCAAGATTGGCGTCCGACCAAAGCATAAATACGATGCCGAGGATCGCTAGAACTGGAGACTCTCCCTCTCGCTCTACCATGATCGCCACCGGCGTATGTGAACCCGGCCCCACAGGGCGATAGATGATGAAGATCCGACTACCGACCCCGAAGGTCGGGTCCTACCTCTACCACCAACCAAGGAGCAATCACGCATAATACGGCTCGGCCGACCACATGAATAGCAAACCTCTTAACTCAATCGGCACTGACCCCAATGTAACTTCTCATACTGGGAACATCATGGCACGAGTGGCCTCGCCTGACCTGAATCACCGCTGAACTGAGATCCCGAAAAGATCTGACTCAGCCCGGAATAAGTAGATCTATCAAATCTCTGGCCTGAAAATCGTGGAGGCGCACTATTCATAGAATGGCCTGAATGCCTTGAAAACTGTTGTATGTGCCTGCCTCTATGCTCACCCATCGGACCCGAAGATCTAGCCCTCTTGTTATACCCTCTATCATGCTCACGTTCACTTCTTTGTTGTTGTAGGCTTTTTTCTAAATTATGAGCATGGGCCTGAATGTGTGAAATGTCCATATTGTCCTGAAGGGACGCAGTCAAGCCACCTATCCATCAAATGTGGCCCTAGGACTTTCACAAACCGGTGCACTCGGTCACCCATATCCGCTACCATGGCCGAAGCATACCTAGATAAAGAATTGAAGCGGAGACTATACTCTAAAGCACTCATGCTTCCTTGCCTCAAATTTAGGAACTTATCGGCTCTAACTTGCCGAACTTTTGGAGGCAAATAATGTCGGAGAAAGGCATCTACAAATTCGTGCCATACCGGAGGAGGCGCATTGGCTCCCCGTGAAGCCATCCAAACCGTATACCAATGAACTGCAACATCCCTCAATCTATAGGACGATAACTCCACCGATTCGGTGTCCGAAGCATGTATCAACCGAAGCGTCCTCAACATACCATCAATAAAATTCTGAGGGTCCTCATCCGGCTTTGATCCAAAGAATTCGGGAGGGTTCGAGCTAATAAAATCACGGGCCCTTACACTAACAGTCCTATCACCTTGCCCTGTACTTTGCCACTGGGTCTGGGCTGCAACCAATTGGGTAAGCAAATGAATAGCCTCTTTTACATCTTGGCTTTGAAGCATCCGGTGGAGGAGCGGGAGGGCCGGAGTCGGGGGCCGAGGCTCCCCTCACGCTCCTCGAAATAGGTACCGAACGGAGGACCGAGATTGAGTCGCATTCTGGGACTCACTTTCCTCTACTACTGGTGGCGGTGCTCTTTCTGCCCGCTTTTGTGCCACTATCTTGCCCTTTTGGGCTGCCGTAGCCTTTCTCTTCATAGGCATCTCGATCAACTCACATTGGGCCTAGTGCCCAGGTGGTTTGGCCAATAGTGGGCCAAGAAATATTAAATGGTGACGTAGGCGGGGGTTTCCGAGTGTTACGATTCATTCGATTGGGTGTCCAATCGATTCATAGCCTCTCGAGCACAACCCATATTCATGCAAGGATTGGTGATTGAGGATCTATAGGTTTGCCTACTTTACTTATTAAAGATAATGAGAATGGGTTATTCAAACAAAAAGGAAAAGGCCCTACTTAGTTTCGCAAGCCTTTGTCATTGTCAGTCAACTAAGTAGGGCCTGAGGCCCCCTGCGAATCCGTAAATCTGCCTGACGGACAAATCTTATACGGGGAACAAAAAATTCTAGGAGGGATTATTTGTCTACCTAGTCTTCAAAATACATAACACACGGTTAAGGAAAAAGAAGTTCTTATATCATAGCTCTATCGCACGATTCTTATGAAGAAAGAAGGTCATTCATTCCTGAAATGCCCGCAGCCTCTTGTTTATAAGTGTGGCGCACAACACACCCATAACCAAGACTCTACTGGACACGGCTCGTAGACACACCCTAGGATAGAACTGCTCTGATACCACTTTTACCACGACCCACCTGGAGGGCCGCGACGGGCACCCGGTGCTAACCCACCCGGGCACCTTTTAACATACTTTCACATTACATTTAGGTGATCCACATAACTAAATCATACTTTTCATTCATCAATCATACTAATCTCATTGGGCAACAATACATTTATATCATCATTAGCAACTATGCCCATATCAATGTACATAAGCCAACGAGGCTAACAAAATGATATCCAAAATATAGGCCGATAAGGCCAAATACGTCTAACCATATACACATGTCTACGAGCCTCTAAGAAGAATATGTCATATCATATAGGCGGGACAGGACCCCGCCATGCCCATAAATATGTACACAAAAGAATTAATACCAAAAGCTGTAGCTCCGAATGAAATGGAACTCCGCTATGCAATCCCTGAGTAATGAAGCTATGGATCAAGTCTGTCTCCCTGGCCACCTGCGGGCATGACGCAGCGTCCACAAGCAAAAGGACGTCAGTACGAGGAATGTAATGAGTATGTAAAGCATGATCAATCATCACTATGAAAGCATAATAGACAACATATGAAATAGCATAGGATGGGAGATAATAGTATCATCGTCATAACACTTACTTGCTTTTCATAGGGACATACCATTTCTATTGCGTGTCCGTGTACATATCCGTATCCGTATACGTATCCGTACTCATTTACATTTCGTATCCATTTTCTTATTCGTAGTCATATTTCCATTCATACTCGTATTCATCTACATATTCATATTCATATTCATATCATATACATAGCATTTATATAGCATACTCGACCATGAAGGTTCGGTGTTTCACATGCCTGGCCCTACCAAGGCTCAGGGTCATACATACCTGGCCCTACCAAGGCTCGTGGTTGTTCGTACACAACGTTGCAAGCGTGCGCGCGCATTATATATATATATATATATATATATATATATATATATATATATATATATCTACCCGGCCATATAAGCTCGGGATTTCATAATAGCCATACATAGGCACGTATACATATAAGTTCATAAGCATCTTTAGCATCATTACTATCGTCGTTCATTACATCTATCCCTAGAGGATTACTCACCGTGTAAAAGAATTTAGTACAATCGTAGCACATCGAGGATCATGAGCATAGTAGCTTTTTTAGAGATAGAATCATTGGAGAATATCATACGCTCATAGAAGAATAGATATTTGGCCAAAGAACCATGCCTTATGAAAGAAGGGTTAGCCTTACATACCTTTTCGTTCAACTATTCTATTAGTTGCACGTTTTCCTTCAATGCTCACGTTTCTACCTTCATTAGAGTGCATACTAACATTAGAGAATTGATAGCTTAGCATACTTGACTAAAGCTACAGAAAATTGGACAACATCTCCTTTATTTATACAACTTCCTCCATATCATATATCAACTCCCAAACATCAATAATAACATTCACAACATCATAACAATAGCCTTTATTCACCTACGTTATCCTTACTTCTCGATTCACTTCCAATCATCCATATTCATGGTCATATCACACGATTACGTTCATTCATATACAATATCTATTCCATGTTATCAATACCATTTATAACATGATTATAATCATAACGTATCAAGAATCATGACTCAATCCAAACATTTACTCCAAAGTGACACTATTTCCACATTCATGACCCATTTCCTATTTCCTTCTACAATCCAAGTGTTTCAACTTTCTAATACCTTAAACAATATGGAAATACCATAAAACTTACCTTAGATAGTGTAGGAATTAACCTTGGGTGCAAACACTTCCCTTGAGCAAAACCCTAGTTTCACCTTCACTTGGATTTCTTGTTTTGGATGAACTTTAATGGGTTTCTTACACTTGATTCACTTGGTTTGATGAAGTTGATCACTAATATCTCTTGAATTCTTGTGGAAGAAATGTAGAGAGATGTTCTAGAGAGAAGGGGTGTAAAAGGGAAATGAAATGAAATAAAACTTGAATCCCTTATTAATAACATAATTCAGTCCCGACCATATTCTACGGACCAACATACGGTCTGTATAAATTATACTGACCGTATGTCTGGCCGTAGATTTGGTCCAGAGAGGGGTGTTAATCTGGGCTGATTATACGGTCCGTATGTTTTATACGGCCAGTATGTTTGGCCGTATAATGCCCAGTCATTCCGAACTCATTCTCGTCGACTCGTTTGATCTCCAATCCTTATGGAACCTTTTTAACACTTGTTTATCACCTCATTAACAATCTAAGGGACGTTATAACTCTTCTCCAAAGCATCATGAAATCATCATTAACTTTTTACTCGTAAATCTCTTCCGATACTTACCGTATGTCTTGCCTTCTCTTGGCAAACTTTCTCGTCTAACATCCAATGTCTTTGAGATCTTACTTAGGGTCATCAAATGTCATTCCTTACTTATTACAACACCGTATACTTCATGTCCTTCGTTAGTCTATTCGCTACGCATCAACGAAATTTTTTTCGAGGTGTAACATTATGCTTTCGAAAAGAGGATAAACAGAATATTGATAGATGATGGTAGGGGTGGGCGTTCGATTTTTCGGTTCGGTTTTTTCGGTTTTGGTTTTTTGAAAGTAGACACCGAACACCGAACCGAATTAGTTCGGTTCGGTTCGGTTCGGTTTCGGTTTTTTAATTCGGTTTTTTTTTGCATGGGCCTGAAATGGGATATTTTCTATAGATGTTACTTTTCAACTTCAATAATAACATCTATAGATGTTACTTTTATTATTATTATTATTTTTTCGGGCTGTCGTACTTTGCCTTTCTTTGAGCCGATGGTCTATCGGAAACATCCTCTCTATCTTCACAGTAGGAGTAAGTGTCCATACACTCTACCTCCCCAAACCCCACTTTGTGGGATTACATTAGGTATGTTATTGTAGTGCTTAAATAATATAGTAAAAATTGGCTACTGTGTAAATTAGCACTCCTTTAGGTGATCATTGATCCAATCTCCCATACATAATTCAAGCTTGTATTGTAAAAATTTCCAATGGACTTTATTTATTGCTAAACAATAAAAGATTATCGCTAATTTTATTTAGGATCCATACAACCAAACTCAACTAACTAGGAAATGAGGCATTATTATTTTCGTTTGACATATTAAATAGAGGAAAATATCACCTTACACATTTACCGGGAAGTCTAACGAGTTTGTTCGCAGAATTTTCACTTAGAATTCAAATCGTGATGGCAGAAGAATGACATAATTGAAATAAATTGTCAATTACGTTCAAGGAAAGAGAGACTACAAATAACATGATTTGAAAAAAATTATCGTGCTTATTTTTGAGGAAATGGTTGTAAGATTATCGCTCGCTCCTAACATCCGTGGCATTCTTTTTCCAACTCATCCATAATAGTATTTGATGCGTTAGCTAATCAAAGCAAATTTCTATAGTTTATTCTTTAGCAAATTAGTGAAGAAAATTTAGCAACCAAGACAAGCCACTGACCAGAAAATGCTTTATAACAGTAGCACTGTAGCAGCAGTAGTTACACTGTTCGGTTAAACCGAAAAATCGAAGAACCGGTGAACCGGAACCGAACACCGAACCGAACACCGAATTTGTTATATAAAAAAAAACCGAAATCGTACCGAAAAACCAACAAACCAAAATCGAAAAATCGAATTAATTCGGTTCGGTTCGATTTTTCGATTTTCGGTGTTTATGCCCACCCCTAGATGATGGATCTGGAGTTAACATTCTTCCTATTCGCACAATGAAGGAACTTGGTATCACAGCTGAAGAACTTTCTGAAAGCCGCTTGATGATATAAGGATTCAATGGGGGGGCAACGAGCCAAGGTGCTATCGAATTAGATATCACCATCGAAGATTAGCGATCAAGTGCATGGATGCATGTCATCGACGCAAATACTTTGTACAATACGTTGCTTGGCAGGCCATGGATACACGAGGACAAAGTTGTCCCATCCTCCTACTATCAATGTTTGAAGTATCTCGAAGGCGATGTCGAAAAGAAGATAGTTGCTGATGATAAGCCATTTATTGAAGCTGAGTCACACTTCATTGATGCGAAGTTCTATTTGAAGAACTACATTATGAGAGAAGTAAAACCAAGACTGATAAGATTGCAACTAAAAGAGCTGATGAGACTATTGAAAAATCTGAGGTTGATGCTGAGGTGCCACACTCCAGTCTGAATAAAGGGAACATCGTGTCTTTGAAGAAGAAGAAGAAGACGAAGACAAATCTCGTGCTCTGCTTTGTTCCAAAGTTGAAGAAAGAGGAAGGTCAACCATCTGAAGCTCAAGAAAATGTGCTGGGGGGGGGGGGAGGGAGGGCTAACTCTTCCTATCAGACGAATTGACGCGATAAATTTGTCCTCAAAGCTACTTGAAGACTTTGTGGCTTAGAATCAGTCATAAATTATGGCACCCCCTACAAAATGTACAAATGAAGGCTTTGATCCAAATGCTTACAAATTATTTGTCAAGGCTGGGTACAACCCCAACAAGCCGTCAAAGTTAGGGAAACTTCCATCAGGAGCTACCATGATGCAATTACGTGAAGGTTTGGGATACAAACAACCTCCTTCAGTTCGCATATCCATAAGAAGGGAAAGTACCAACTACATCACTGTGGAAGATGAGTCGTTGCTTCTAATAAAAAGACTTCAGTATTTGATCGTCTTCGACAGTCAGCGGCAAAAGCTTATGTGTTTGAGAGATTGGGGCCGTTGAAAATGAAGAAGAAGAAGAACAACAATTCCACAGAAATTATCAGAGCGTGAAAATGCTCGCTTTTCCTAGAACCCAGAAGGATATACAAAGTTTGATTCTTTCTAGAATGAGGCGACAAACAAACTTTGTGGTTTCATGTGGGAAGGTACTAAAAGTAAAGTCTCACACTGTGGTGTATACTAAGGAACGTGACGAAGATAAGTAAAGTGTAGACTCTTCATATTATATTACTGCACAAAGTGATCAAGATACCTCGTTTGTATGGAGGATACCAAGAAATTGGAGGACATCTCCTCGTGTTACCATATATCTTTCAATGGTGATCCTTAAGAGCATGAAAGTGCTAGAGATTCTCCTTTAGAACTTGAAGAAGGGGTGAAAACCACAG
>NC_081348.1:43423450-43454049 GCF_029784015.1 Lycium ferocissimum
AAATAAGAGAGGAGGATTCTCAAGATTCTGTCTTAGGAGATTGCTATAACACAGAGATCAAACATTAGATCCAGAAAATCAAATTTCTCAACACATAAAGTCGAATAATTATGTCTTCCTTTGGCTATCTGCTGGCCAAAATGTAGAATCAGAGGACAAAGTCCTATACTACCACCAGCTAGCCTAAGCTGTTGAAGTTGAAATTGCACTGCCATCGGAGAGAAGTACATAAAGGTCCATTAGAAACTAGAAAGTAGGATGTCCTAATATTGTCATGATGTTCAATTCCCTTCAACCACTTTCCCTTCTCAATTTGAGCAAAGAGACCATCAAAACTTCTCTTCTCAAATAATTGTCACGCCTTGCTAAAACCCTGATGACAAAATAACATTGTAGACTTCCATGTTCAGCAAGGCATGCTTCATCTCAAGGAAGACACCGTAGATGGCTTTATGACTTGGAAATTACAATCACCTTACGCAAAGAAAACCAAACTGAAAAACCAATTGAAAAGAAATGTTAGAACTCTAAGCCAATTAATGTACCTTATTTGACTAAAAAACTGATCCCTCAACTGACGGACAAGTGAAATAGTTTGACTATGTCATAGTTCCTAAGAAATTGTTTTATGTTGAAGAAGCCAAGCTGCCAATATTCAGCAGCTGATGCTGCATGACAGTGCCAATTCTTAAATTTTCAACATCAAGCATAGTTGTAATGACATACGTTTTATTGTCCAACCTTAAATTCATCTCTGATGCAATTCAGTGCTGATTTTCAAGTTCTAAGTTGCCATATGCGGTTGACCCCCCCAAAAAGGCACAAATACAGACAGAAAAATGAATTTGGACAATGATAATTTAATATCCAACTACTCTAGAGATTCGAAAAATGACAAGATTCATCAGTATTACCTATCAAATGCTGTGTTGTTAAAAAGTCGAAGATCAACGAATAATGCTACTTAATGAAAAAGAACTGCGTTTGAAAATCTTCTTTCAATATTTTTTGCTTTGCAAGCTTGATGTAGCCATTCCACTAAAATACTCTTTTATTGACTGAGCTTTCTCAGTCTTGGTTTGAAAGCCTTGACAGTTCAGTTCGCGTAGTTCGTAGCCATCATAGTCTTCTTATAAGGAATAGGTAAAAGATACCTCATTCTGAAATAGAGATTTCATTTTTCCGGGCATTCTTGCTCTTCCTAGTCATTCTGCAAATTGATCAAACGACTCCTGCAGTGATAAATGGATCAACGAACTGAAACGAGCTAATAGACAAGCAAGGAGAAATTTTCAAAAATTAGTAGTAGGTTATATAAAGAGTAAGTGTTGTCCCACAATGACTAATCCAACTATCACCGAACCACCTAACACAGAAGTACCCACAAATACAGTACCCACTTCTAATCCCCAAATTCAAACCCCTAGGAGAATCAAAGCCAAAGCCTACAGCACGGATGAACCAATTCGATCCATCTTTGGTATCCTTTTCTGATCACTCTGATGTTCTTTAGATGCCTGGTGATCTTTTTGAAGTACAGGGAGAAGAACTAAGAGCCTGGCTTGCAAAATGTCGGAGCTACAAGGAGTATACTATACTGGTCCTCTCGAACAGATAACCCCAATTTTTGCTCCTAAAGTTGTAATAGTAACTGAGACTGGGGTAGCTCATTTAGCACCCTCTATTGAGGAACTGATAGTTGAGACTGATAAAATTGAGGAAGAAATTAGTGGCGCACTTAGTGAGGGGGAATACACGGAAAAACCCATGGCTGGCGGAAGTTCACCGGCTGTGGTAAATGATGCAGAGGATAGAGTAAGCTTGCTGGTAGTGGTGACAAGATTGAGTTACTGGAATAACCGGCGGAAACTGCAAAATCTGTAGAAGTAGTGGTGGGTGTACTGGAAAGCTTGGAGAGGGTGATGCAAAGGCAACTAAGGTAGCTCAAGATTTAGAACCCTCCGTTGGTGCTCAGGGAGAATCACCAAATGTTGACGCCCATGTATATGTGGAACAAGTTGAGGAACCTGTTCCAACAATGGGAAGAGATACTCCTATGGAACAGTTCCTCAACTTTGTTAAAAGTGAGACTGTTGCTCCTGATGATGATGACGACTTGCTCATTACTGAGCTTGCTGTAAAGAAAGTAAGGTCCAGACTTAGAAAGACATCAGCTGAGCCTGTTCTACGGCCTGATGATGCAGTAGCTGAGGAAGGAGATTCTTCAGCAGCACCCAGAACCCGACACCAGGGGACAAAAGAGGAAAGCTAAGGAAAAGCTGAAAGAGGTAATGCTAGCAAGCAAAAGGCACACTGCTCCCAGATCTAGAGCTGCTAAGCCTGCTTCAGCACTTTTGGCAGAACCTGCAGAGGAGGCTGCAGAGAAGGAGCCACTCCAAGGTCAAGACAGACTGCAACAAAGAAACAGGTTAGCAAACCTGTTTCATCTAAGGGGAAGACTCAGTTCAAGCTGGTGGATCAGCCTACTGAGAGTGAAAAGGATGAATCTTCTGAGTCTAAGGATCAAGATTTCAAGGACAGTGAAAACTACTTCAACTCGGAGGAAATAGAAGATCCAGCCAAGCAGACAATTCTGATGATCAAAAGCAGTCTGTGCTGAGAGGTGGAGTAGTCACTGGTCATGGGGGGCCTGAGATGACTACATTGTTGGAGAAGATTGAGCACCAAGGGTGGAGTAAAATGTTCCCTCCAAGAGAAGAAAAGAGGAAGATGAGCAAGGAACAGGTTACTGAAGTTTATGGTAATGCTACTTTTAATGGAAAGCAACTCACTAGCACTGTGCTGGGAGTTGAAATTACCCTGAATGCTCAGAACTTGGGTGAAATTCTGCATGTGCCCTCAGTGGGTTGGACAAAGTATGCAAAGAATGAATGGCCATCACTCCAAGGAATGGAAAGTGCCCTGGATATCACAAGAAAGTTCACAGGCAACCTGCAGCACAAAAGGGTACTGAAAAGAGAGATGCCTAGGCTTTATCAACTCTATTTTGAAGTAGTTCATCGTATGGTTGTGCCTAGGAAGGGGGGAAGAAATGCAGTTGTCAGGTACCTTCAAAACTACTTCATCTTACCTCTCCATCATTGATTTGAGTTGATGTTTTTTAAATTTTTAAATTTCGAACGAAAGGAAGAAATAAGATTGTTTTGTTTTGGTTAGATAAAATGTTCAATTTTTCATGTAGCTGAACGAGAGATTTTCTTTGGTTTGATAGTTTCTGTACTACTTTCTGATAAAACAGTTCATGTTTCAACAACTTCCTCAAACCCTCAAAAGGAATTTAAAGAAATACATGGCCTTTTTAAACATCCCTGCTACGATTTTTGGGAGCACTAAAAGGAAAAGGCATTTTCTTTGAACAATAGGAGAAATTTAGGTGAGTTTTGAGAGAGATAATCCGAATATCTTCAGCCTTAAGCTGCTTTTCAGTGACTTCGTTTACCTACTATGTTGGCTTTTAGCTTTTATGGTATAGATTATAAGATTGCAAGACTAACCTATAAACATAAATTTAGTCTTGAGAATGTTGTCTTCCTTTCCCCTCTGTCCTTTGCTTTGGCATTTATCATCCTAAATTTATAGCTTAGTATGCTATCTTCTAAGTTTAATTATTGGTTTTCCTTTTTCCCGTGGATACCCAGCTGAGATGTTTGTTGAAATCCGGATTTTATCCCATTATTAACTCTTGTATTAGTTGGATCACCAACATGAACATAAACCGTTTGATTGTTTGTCTTTCTAGCAAATTCAAGAATGTAATGGTATGACTTTGTTCCGCAAATAGATGTACATAGTATGAAGCATATTATATTAATATGTAGCTTCGGGTATTGATTCCTCTTTTTCTTTTTTTTCTTTTTTTGGGTAATCCTACTAAACAATTAAAACAAGTTCAAAATTACCTTCCCAATATCGGATCTCCTGTGTATGATGATATTGGGGATATGCCCGTGCTATGCACGGGCACGGGCCATCTAGTAAACCCATATATGCTAACCTGGTTCAATCTTAGTGTGATGTTCATTTTCTAGGCGTTGAGATGTTTGGAACAAGAAACACATAGGCTTAAAAGAACATGGGTTTGTCATCATCAAAAAGGGGGATTTGTTGGCATTAGCATGTGTATGTTTTGATGATTGACAAAGCAAATGAACAAGACAACTGAACCAGGTCTATGGACATGTTCTACCCAAGGGTCAGTTGCAAGATAAGTGAAGGAACCAGATACGGAAGCAAGATGAGTGAATGAACCAGGTCGATGTATATGTTCTATCTCAGACACTGAGACGAGTCAAAGTTGAATGAACCAGGCCCAAGAACATGTTCCAGCTCAGCGTCCTACTGCTAGTAGGATTTGTGTTTTATGGTAAGGACTTGGCGGACAAGTTGCAGGATTTCTGGCCATACTTAGCAAGATACTTCAGACTCCTAAAAGGACACTGAAGCCACGTGAATGCAAAAATCCTAAGCCAACTCAAACCCTAACTCTCATAATGGGTCTCATCACATAGGGTTTGAGTTTAGCCGACTTGATGCAAACCTAAAGCTATATATATATATATATCCAAGTTCTGCTGTGAAGAAGTTTTACGCACTCATATAGAGAGAAAATGAGAATTGGAACAAACACAGTCACTGCAATATTGAGTGTTCAGATTATTTAAGTGCAGCTTAATACAAGGAAGAAGATTGAAGAACCTGTTTAATAGAGTTTATGTTTTACAGTTCTTGAGTCTAGATTTGTGTATTAGGATTGTTCATCAAGTTGTACCTTTATCAGCTTTCATAGAAGCAATAGTCATAGGTATAAACGATTGTCAAATTCAGCTTCAAGTTGAGGGCAACTTGAAGTGGGCTCATTAGTCTAGGGAGATTAGTGAGATAAGAATTAGAGTTTAGTTCCTGGATTACAGAGTTTGTAATTCGATTTTGCAAAGGCTCATAGTTTCAGTGGAGTTGGTAAAATCCTACGGAGGTGTAGGTCGTGGTTTTTTCACCCTTGTGAACCGGGTGGATTCCACGTAAAAATACTGTGTCCTTACTTTATTGTTCTTTACTATTCCGCAAACGCTAGCTTGGACCAAGTAGGGTAACGTGTTCTATCCTATAGGCGAAAATGTGGTATACAGTAGGTAATTGGTCATGCAGAATAACAGAAGCCCTTTTTCGAGCATTTAAATCGTTGTACTGTTGTCAAATTCCTGATCGAATAGAAGAATATAGGAAAGTTCTTAATTTGCTATTAAACCATCCTAGATATGACAATTTTCACAACAAGCACACAAAACAAAAGAAATGCCTTCATAAGATGATACCAAAAATAAAAGGACTAAGTTGTTAGTAACGTGCCTTTGCAATTGTAAGTAGGAGTTCGGTGCCTTTACATTTTCGTGCTCATCAAGTAGCAGATGAGAAGTTCAATACCCACCATAGGCTTTAGCGAAAATCTAAAAGAGAAATGTAAAACAACCAAAGAAATTAGCCTCACATGAATTCTGAAGGACACAATCTTATGTTATCATTTAGGCAAAACTACATTCGCAGTAATGAAACAAGCACTCTAACTGAAACGACATGGGATTCATATTGCTGCCAACTCCTAGCAAAGGAAGTTTACTTATTTCCTAAAACTTCGGATGATCGCCCGTGAAATGATTACATATGGTTCTTTATCATAGAGCTATTTGTTTAATGATGAGCAAAAATTTACTTCATTTCCTGGAACGAAAATTGAAAGTCATCAACAGCGGAGAGCGGTACTATTATGAAATATCACCAAATTCGCATCTTTCTAGTGGAAGTGAAACTTCAAGCATGATTGTTAGCCAAAAGAAAAGATCATGGTGATCATGTTTTTAATAAAACTTGTAATGAGTATAAAAACTTACTGAGTAATTTGAGAGACTTCTAGCAAAACATTTCCTGCTCGGTCAAACAATGCTCTGTGATGTGTCACGATAGGTTGGAAAAAAACCTGGAAGCAGTGCAATCAAGTGATATTTTTTAAGCTGAGGGACTTGGTAGTGAGATTGAATGTTAACACAGCCAAGCTTCAAACTAGTAACATCAAATCTATAGGCTGACTAATCCTTCTACTGCAAGCAATTACTCGGAGAAAATCAAGGTGAACTGTACAATACATAGAGCTAGTGTCACCCTCAGCTATAACAAAAACAAACCTATTTTAGTTTGGACAACTATCAGTATGGTAGTTGAAAGCACTGGATGATTTAATTGATAATAGAAAATGACTAGTCCTTTTAACTGATGTTGGATATTTGACTCTGGAAGAAACTCCCCTACAAAATTTTGCACAACATTTTCTTAGGCTGATCATGAGAAGTAATACTGTCAAATTCCACACAATAGAGAAGCACTTCTCTTCACTTACAGTTTGCTGATAGACCACATTCGAGGTGATTGTCTATTCAACAGAGAACTGCAGCAGAACTTTCCTTTGACCACATATTGTTACCAAAATCCTGACAAAGCAAAAAATTGCTGAGTTGATATCCGATAATTCATTAATAATAACCTGAATAGTGCTGATGCTTTTAGTTGTTATATTTATTGGGAGGCAAACTTTTATATTTTTGATAGATAGGAAAAAACTTTATGTCTCGTATACCTTTAAATTCTATTACAGCTCTGAATTCAAGAGTGAACCTGTGCATTACTCGAAACCACCTCCTCCTTGCTCAACTCACTGACAAAGAGCAAGAACAAGAACACGTGAATTGCTATTGAGATGAAAGATCAAGCAATACATGAATAAAAATCTTCAAGTAAGAAGAAGAGTCAGATATGTAACAGGAATACATGAATTGCAATTGAGATGAATTTCCAAATATAAAATAAATATCCGGATGACGTATATGTGCATGGTAAAAGATCACTAGTTGATTAATGTTACATTAAGCTATCTATACCAGATTTCATTTACAGTGTTCTCACGCGAAAATAAATATTTTCTCTGCTTCTCTTTTGTAATCTAACATTAAATTCATCCCAATCTGAAGATGTTTCCTCGACTTCACAGTGCAATAGACGCTACACACTGCTCAAACGATAACATAAGAAAAGAATCAACAAACAAGCAAGAGAAATAATGAAAAATATAAAAAGCTACTGAAAAGAAAAAAAGAATAACTTACATTTATCAGAACTCCTTTCCTTTTAATCATTACTGGTATTCTCCATCAATCTTTATGGTGGGAATATGAGCAATTTTTGGCCAGTAATCCCCCTTGTCAAATTCTAGGAGTGGTTTGAGCAATGGGCAGCCTGAAATAGATAGTTTAGAGATGGAAGACAGCATCCCTTTTACTGCAAAAACCTTCCACGAGGAAATGGAATTGTTTCACTTAAAAATAAAGCAGAGAAACTGGTCAGTCGAACCATGTACTGTTGTTGAATTCCTGACAAAATAAAAGAAAATAGAGAAGTTCTTAACTTGCTATAGAAGAAACTCCTTTTACAAAAATCTGCACAATATTTCCTTCTCAGGCTGATGAAAGAGAAGTAGTGCTGTCAAATTGCACACAAAAGAGAAGTACCTTTCTAACTTACACTCTGCTGACAGATTACAGTTGAGGTGAATTTTGGCAAAACTTTTCTCTCACCAACTGAGCAAAGAGCTGGAATAACTTATATATTGTTACCAAAAGCCTGAAAAAGAAGGAAAAAAGACCGTTCAAATGAGATCAGATAATACCGTATATATAGCTACCAACTCCCAACAAACAAAGTTTGCTTATTCCTACAACTTTGAATGGTTGTCCCTGAAATGATTATATACGGTGATTTAGCATAGAGCTATTTGTTTAATGATGAGGAAAACATACTTCATGTCACTGGAAGAAATTGAATGTCCTCAACAACGGAGAGAAATATTGTTCTGACATACCACCAAATTCGCATGTTCTTTATTGGTAATGAAACTTCAAGCACAGTTGCTGACCTAGAGGAAAAGATCATGGTGATCAGGGTTTCATATAACTTGATAAGAGAAGAAGTACTTATTGATTGATCTGAGAGACGTCTAGCAAAATATTTTCATTTGGTCAAATAATGCTTTGTGATTAGTCATGATATGTTGGGAAAAAATCTGGAAGTAGTTCAATCAAGTGAAACTTTTTAAGCTGACGAACTTGGTAGAGCAATTGGATATTAATACAGACAAGCTTCAAAATAGTACCAT
Organism: Lycium ferocissimum; assembly: GCF_029784015.1. NCBI lineage: Eukaryota > Viridiplantae > Streptophyta > Magnoliopsida > Solanales > Solanaceae > Lycium > Lycium ferocissimum. The sequence goes on from NC_081348.1 coordinate 43,431,669, forward strand.
CAAAACTATATACTGACTAATCCTTCTACTGCAAGCAGTTACTCCGAGCAAATCAAGGTTGAATTAGTATCACCCTCAGCTAAAACAAAAACGGACCTCTTTTAACAAATATCAGTTCTGGTAGTTGAAAAGATTGGATGAATTAATTGATGATAGAAAATGACTAGTCCTTTAAACTGATGTGGAAATTGACATTGGAAGAAACTCCCTACAGAATTTTGGTAAGAAATAGTACTGTCAAATTCACACAAAAGAGAAGTACTTTTCTTCACTTACACTTTTATTCAATAGAGAATTGCAGCAGAATTTTCCTTTTACCAACTGAGCTAAGTCTGTAACAACTTAATTGTTACCAAAATCCTGTCAAAGAGAAAAAATTGCTAAGTTGATATCCAATAATCATTAACAATAACCTAATAGTGCCGATGCTTTTAGTTGTTAAATTATTGGGAAGCAAACTTTTACATTTTTGATAGATAGGAAACAAACTTTGTGTCGCGTACCTTTAAACTATTAGAGCTCTGCATTCAAGAGTGAACCTGTGCATGACTCGAAACCACCTCCTCCTTGCTCAACTCACTGAAAAAGTGAAAGAACAAGAATACATGAATTGCTATTGAGATGAACGTTCAAGCAATACATGAAGTACAAATAGTCAAGTAAGATGAAGAGTGATGTATATATATAACAAGAGTACATGAAGTGCAATTGAGACGAATCTCCAAAGAGAATAAACATTCGGCTGACATATATGGGCATGGTAAAAGTACTAGTTCATTAATATTACATTGAGCTATCAATTATGTGGAGCAAATTATGTCAATTCCTACCAACACTAGATTTTGTTTTTCAATGTTCCAATGCGAATAATGAATATAAAGATTTTATCACCTTTTCTTTGGTTCAACTAAAATTAAATTCATTCCGATCTGAAGATGATTCCTCGGCTTCATATAGTGGCAATAGACGCTCCACACTGATCAACAATATTTAATAAAGAAGAAGAATTAACAAGCAATCCAAGAGAAAACACAAAGTTACTGAAGAAGAGTAACTTACATCTGGAGGAGCATCCTTCATTCTAATCATTACATGCATTCAAGACCGACATCTATAGTGGAAATTTGAGCAATTTCTGGCCAGCATTCCCCCTTCTCAAATTCCAGACATGGTTTGAGCAACGGGCAGTTGAAAATACATAGCTTAGATATGGAAGAGGGCATTTCTTTTACTGGAAGAGATTGGAGATTTGGACAACTACTGATGATCAGCTCAGAAAGAGAGGAGGGTAACAGTGGAAGAGATTGGAGTTGAAGGTAGGAGAAGATCGATAGACGTCGTAGTGAAGTGAGGGGCCGCAGACCTTCTGTTGGCAGTGATTGGAGCTCATCATTGCCATTTAGTATTAGCGCATAAAGGGACGAGGGCAGCCCTTCTTCGAGCAGTGACCAAACTTGAGGTAAATTTTCAGTATATAGATATTCAAGGGAGGTGAGGCTTTTGAGAACTTGGCTGCTTAATGTTTTAAAATTGGATATGCGAAGACTTAGAATTGAGCAAGGCAACTCCCAATTCTTATCCGCAAGAATCTCTTTGTCACTACCATCATGTGTGATGCTTAAATCTGTGAGACAGGGGAGTCTCTCTAAATGCCACTCCTTTCGGCCATTCACCAGTTTCTTGCAATTGTCAATCTCAAGGACTTCTAAACTGAAGGGAAATCCTCCTTCAGGAAAGGACGGGATTTCTGGACAGTCTTGCAGTGACAGTATCTTAAGAGATGGAAGGAGTTCCTGCATACATTCTGGCAGCGATTTAAGCTTCTGGCAGTTGGTAATATACAAATGATGCAACGATGTCATCCGAGTCCCACATGCCACCGAAAGCATTTCAAGATTATTACAGTTATGAATATCGAGAAATTCAGTACCAGCGGGAATCAAAAGCCTTGTAAGGTGGCGGCAACCATCTATAGTCAAAGAGCGTGTTTTTGGGACCAACTCAGTTGATACATCTTCTATAGAATCACATCCATCTAGTGTCAAAGCATCGAGAAACATGTTACATCCGCTAGAAATCATCTCACCGCTAACTGATGACTCCAATTTCAATTTTCCACAACTATATATCCATATTCTCTTCAAGGTACTTGGTAGATTGCTAATAGATAAGGTGGTAAGAGAGTGACAATCAACAATTTTAAAATGAACTATCTTTGTCATCCCCTGAAGTAGTCTTGTGAACGATCCAGCATGATCAAGAAGAACTTCAAGCTTAGGAGAACCAATAACTAGAAACCTTTTTAAAGTTGGAAGTTGGGTAGGTGACTCTAAAATGAGTTCAGGACATTTTGAAATTTTCAATGTTGTCAATGAACAAAGATTTTCAGGCAACATTCCTGTTAACTTGGGACAATCTTCAATTGAAAGGTCCTGAAGTGTAGGGAACTCTCCACTTCCCCTCAAATGCCACTGCTTCAACTCCGGCATCTCTGCAAATTGAAGCTTCTCAAGAGAGTTAAAAGGCTTTTTGGAAGATGAACTACCATAGAATTCTTCAGTCACCTCTGTTATTCGATGCATCCCTCTAATGGCAAGGAATTTTAAAGAAGGAAGTTGTCCCAGTGCTGGCAAAGAATCACAGTCCTTGCAGTTGCTAAGAGACAATTCCATCAGCTTAAGAAACGAATGATCAGCTAGCCAGTTTGGAAACTTTGTCCCTCTGTATCCGGTGATACAGAGTTCTTTTATGTTTGGATTTGGATGTAGATCACCAAGTATGTCTCTTTCATTTTGTGAATTTTTGGGAATACTTTCGCTCCACTCCAACGATAACTTTTCAACATGTTCCTTTTCCCTCATGTTTGCCTTCAGAGCTTCCCTTCTATCAACCACATTTTGCAACTCTAGAATTGATAAAGATCCATACAAGTTACGTAGTTCACCCAAATCTCCTATTCTCGGATCATTGTGGCCACTTAAAAGAAGCTTAGCTCCCACTAGCACATGGAGGCTTTTCAACTTGTTTGCATGTAGCGGCATCTTCAAGCGACAAGTGCTGCTAATGTCAAGATGATGCAAATTAATTAGCTTTTCCATCTGCAGCGGTAGCTCCTCAAGATAACTACAATGTGATAAGAGAATTGTCTCTAAATTATATAGTACACAAATTGAATCTGGCAACTTTTTTATCTCTGTCCAAGAAAGGTCCAAAAATCTTAGAAGTTTTAATTTGATAAATAAGTCATTTGGCAACTCCTTAATCAAATAATGAGACAATGATAGTGCCCTTAAGGATGTTAGTCTTGGCAATATGTTATGCAACACCCTCTTGCTTAGCTTTAAGAAGTAATTGCGGTGGATATTGATTGGAAGTAATGTCCTTAGCTGCTCTGATTTGTAGAGTGGTTTCAACTTTTCAAAGTCACCATATCCCATTGAATATGATAGGTGTCGACTTTTTTCCAACATATGAGATCCTGCAATATTTTCCAACCTGATACAAAGTTTTGAAGATGCAATTTGGGCCAAATCATTGACAAGATCATGCATTAAGAATTTCTCTGTGTTCCCTTGATAAGACTTTGGGACTCTTTCGAACAATGATCTTGAGCTCAGTTCGAGAAAGTACTGGTTACCTGAATACACCCTTTGTACAAGACCATTGGCAAGCCACAATTGAATAACTTGTTCTTTGCAGAATGCATAACCTTTGGGAAAAATTGCACAATAGGCAAAGCACCACTTCAAATATGCTGGAAGATCATTGTAGCTCAACATCAACGCTGGTAAGATGACATTTGAACGACTTGGCAGCTCCCATATTTCACTTCTTAAAATGTCTCTCCACTCATTCACCTCTGATTTTGAGCGTAAATTACCAGCAAGTGCCTTTAGAGCTAAAGGCAATCCTTTGCACTTGCGTGCAATTTGTTTACCAATCTCTTCAAGTTCTGGATGTTCCTCATGATTCCTGTTTTCTAATGAATGTCGTTTGAATAAAGCCCAAGAGACTTCACTAGACAGAGTCCCCACGTTGATTGCCCCACTACCCATCATCAAGGCAACACTCTCCTTACGTGTCGTCACAATGATCTTACTTCCTATATCTCCTTGTACAAAAATATTTCGCAAGTCATCCCACTCATCATAGTTGTCATTCCAGACATCATCTAGAACAATAAGAAGCTTTTTGCCTTTTAAGCTTTCCTTCAGTTTGATCTGAAGCTGATTAAGATTGCTATTAACCATACAGTCAAATGAGCTAATTTCTTGAAGTAGCTCTTTTGCTATTCTGACAGCATCATATGGTTCAGACACACATATCCAAGCGTTCAAACCAAAATGATCTTTCACCTTCTGATCATTGTAAACTGCTTTAGCAAGTGTTGTCTTGCCTACACCCCCCATTCCAACAATAGGAACTACATTCAGATTTTTTCCATCTGCATCCTCAGAAAATAAACGGTTAATCAATTCCTCTATTTCATTCTGTCTACCAAAGATATCAGATTCATCAACCAAAGAAGTTGAAGGTCTTCTAGTTTCTTGTTTACCCGAATAAAAATGCTCCTTTAAGCCTAGGCGGCCAATTTGATTTTCCAACACCTCCAATGTTTCAATGGTGTCCTCCAACTTCTCCTTTATGTTAAGAAAAAAATCATCACTCAAGCGCAGGTTGAGGTCACTTACTTTCTGGTTGCTTGTTTCTGCAAGATTTTGATGCTGACTTTCCACTTTAAGTCTCAAAGCTTCATAATTGACTTCTTCTATAAAGTTTTCAGCACCATCTACAGCATCTCGAAGCTCATTAAGCCACTGGCTCACATATGGATTTGATGCCTGCTTATTCTCAGCATCACTTAGCACAACTTGAAGACCAAGCAAAGTCATCCTCAGTTTTTTTAAGAGCCGAACATGATGCTTATGCTTCTGAAACATCTTGAGCAGCTCACCCTGAGGAGCAAGCCTATCAAAGAGAACTTGCAGGCCTGAAGAGAGAAATGCACCACCAACTGCTAAGCCAATATCCATTTCTGAAATCTGCAAAGAAAAACAAGCAAATCACAAAATGATCAAGAATTTTGAGAGGATTATGGTTTCTATCTTCAAATACTCTACACTAAGAACTTTATTCTACCTGTTGAATGCTAAGAGTAATTTGCACACAAGAATGATCAGTGATTTTTATCTCTTTTGCTAGTGGTCTTAATTGTAATTGGTACAACTATGTTTTCTTCAGACTACAGCTGCCAGTCATAGAATAAAAGAACAAGCAAAGCTGTCCTTTTTCTTCTTTTCCAAAAGTATGACTTTTCACCCAATTAGAAGACAGAGACTTCATAAAGGAATATGATTTCTTGACTATTCATTACTTGCTCAATTCAATAATTGAGGCAAGGGTAAGCATACTTTGGGGTGTAGAAAAGGGGGGCCAGGTTGGGAACTGAAAAATAAAATGATAAACTCATTTTTTCACGTTTCATAATAGGATTCTCTGGGCCTAACATAACATGAATATGTTTTACAACTGTGAAGAATTGGAACTGTTAAATTATTGCTGATCTTGAATGAATACTCTACATTCTTGTAACAAACAGTTATAGTATATTATTTTCTTACAATAATAGTGCAGGAAATTAAATTAATGGTGGCTTTAATAGTGTTGTCAGCAGTCACTATCTTTAAGAGTTAATTGATCCACTGTATATTGGAGCTCAATGTTTAGTGACACAATTGCTTGAAGAAGCATATTAGCAGTTCTAATATGTGTTTATGGAGATAACTAGTTTTCTTGCCACGTGCGTTGCACGTGCACCCTAATATTAAAGTGGAAAGCCTCAAATCACACGTCAAATTACCCTTCATTATTCACGAACATTGAGAATTCATACATCCAATCTCAACTTGTTTGATATTGAGGTGCGGTCTATGTTGTAATTGTATCACCATCTCTTAATTATATAATACTCATGGGACGTTGAATTTTGTGGACAAAATTATGTTGGATTATAATTCTAAAATTAGTAATGCTTGAATTACCATTACATTAAAATGAAATAGGGTATGATCTAATAAATGTATTTAATATTTTTACTACGAACCTTAATGTTAGAGAATTAACCTGATAACAAGCACCCTCCTTGGAAAGGCTAGGAAGTGAGGGAACAGCCGCTGCAAGGCGACCCAGCCTATTGCTAAATTAACATATCCACACACAACAAGTACAAAAATTAAATTTGTACTAGCTGAATGAAAAATATGAAAGAGAAAAGTCATAGAACAAAAAGCTGCAACGACAACAACTAACTCTTCAAAACAAGAATTGTTTGTAATTAATATAATAGAGATAAAGATTTGAATAAATAATTATACGTGAAAGAATAATGTACAAGTTTCTGTAAACAATCAATATGAATCATCGATGAAAGGGATTGTATACTTTTCATATATTTGATACATGCAACCAAATTTTATACCAACAAACCAATTTCATTTGCCGAAAGAAATAACAAATTTAACCTTTAAACATATGTTTTTCCCTTCATCACACCTTGCAGATAAAAACATATTTTTGTATCACATAATTAAGCAACCATCCTAACATTTGTAGAAACTCTATCCTATATTTGTAGAAACTAAATTTTATAAAGCACATACGGTAGAAAGTTTAACAAAAAAAAAAAAAAAAAGAGTAAAGAAAGTAGACCCAATTTTCCCGTCACTTTTTTCTTGATTCATCCCAATACAGAGCTTCTTGCATTCTCCAACAAAACCTCCAACTCAGTTCAATTAACATTTTTGGCTTGAAATATCTTTCTGCGGCTGGTAGATGAGGTCCTTTTTTTAAATGTTAGAAACATTTAGCTAATTTGAGTAGCTTTAGTTCAAATGTGGCAAAAACTAATTTTCTTTTTGGAATTATGTATAAAAATAAGGAGAACTTGAAGAGGTATATCAACTTTCACATTATGTTTAATTTGCTAATTAATCCAGACGTTTCATGGATTCTTTATTACATCATTGATGTAGATTAATGAAGAATGATAATTCATATGCATTCTGATGAATCCAGTCTTATTGTATTTAGTTAGTTTAGTTTAGTTTTTTTTTTTTTTTTTTTTGCATATTCATAGTAATATCTCTACATCTTTTACGTATTGAATTAATGGTTTATAAAGGGCATAAATGTCCATCAACATTATAAGAACATTTTCGTATATCAACATTTCAACTTGGAGCTTCCCACTTATATAATGAGATGAGATTGTAGGTATATATAATAACCTTAAGTGTCTTAAATTGGCATTAGCCTATCTTGACACAATGTCTACCATAATTAAGCTTTATTTTACACATTAATTGCTAGAGAAATATACATAAATATGGTATATGAAAATCTTTTGTTCTTTCCATGGCTTGAAGTGATTGTTACGATCACAAAGTATTAGCAGAACTACCAACGTCAAGTTATATTTTAACTATTCAACAAAATAAATTTGTTAGAACTTATATACATCAGTCCTGTAACCATGTGCTCTATTCGCTATATTGACTATTGGGTTATTGAAAAGTAGCGGAAAAAGACTACAACAGAAGGCCAGGACAGCACAAGTTGTGCCAAAACTAATTGATCACCAACCTATACCAATCAACCTATAGGAGAAACCTACTCGTCTTAACTACACACCCAAACCTAATAAAAATCAATGGGAAGGGGAAGGGAGAGGGGGGTGGGGTGGAGATCATGGTTGTTGGAAGGATACTACCAGTGCCTTAAGCTTCTTACAAGACAATAGACATTTTCTACTTTCTAAATTTTGCTAGAGATAAGAATAAGTGGAGATAGTGGTGGAGATGCTCTCTTGCAACTGTAGATCATTCATCACAATATCTTGTTTTGTATAGTTGGTGGTTGTAGAAAGCAAAAAACACAACAATGTTGTTAATTCTTTTCTCTTCTCATATAAATGAAATAGTACCTAAAGGCTCACTGAGTGTCGGACTCTATCTATTTTTACAAAAACAATTGATGAAATATTAAAACATTAAAATCTTGAATTTCCTTAACATCATCATGCTCTTAATATTACAGAGTTTGAGAACAGAAGAAGCACATTAGCAGTTCTAGGCAAGATACCTCTTTGAAGTTGAAATCTAACCGTTACATTGTCTTATTTCAACATTTTTTTTTGTATAAAAAGTCATTTAATTTAACTCGAAGATTACACAAATTTGCTATTAATTTGATTCAACGGCCTTCTATTAATTGCTTTCTTGGTCTCTACAATTTACTAGCATATTCGAAACATGCATCAGAAATTTCCTACTAATTGTTTGTAGGTTGTATCTTCTTGAAATTAGTGTATTTTAATTATTCCTTTTTATGAGTTTTCTCTTTATTTTAGTATCAATAAGAAAAGATAACCCAAGTAGAAAGACACCCTCTTCTGCTCTCACATAGCAAAATTTCACAACTAAAAGCTTGCAAAAAGCAAATCAGAGTGAGAGACACTTATTATAAAATTTGATTATCTTTCTGCATATGTATACATAATTCAAGCCTAAAGACATAAGTATAGTTGAACCCGTAGAACCTGCCATAATCTGCTTCTGGTAACAAGCAGAGAATTTCAACAGGAAAACTCAAATTTGCCTCTGTTCACTGAACACATAGCACTAACCAAATTTTCAAAATAAGAGAAAAGAGGATTCTCAACATTCTGTCTTAGAAGATTGCTATGACACAGATCAAACATTACACATCCAGAAAATCGAATTTCTCAATACATAAAGTTGAATAATTATGTCATTCTTTGGCTCTCTGCTGGCCAAAATGTAGAATCAGAGGACAAAGGCCTACCATACTACCACCAGTTAGCCTAAGCTGTTGAAGTTGACATTGCACTGCCATCGGAGAGAAGTACATAAAGGTCCATTAGAAACTAGAAAGTAGGATGTCCTAATATTATCATGATGTTCAATTCCCTTCAACCACTTTCCCTTCTCAATTTGAGCAAAGAGACCATCAAAACTTTTCTCTTCTCAAATAATCGTCAAGCCTTGCCAAAACCCTGATGAGAAAGTGCAGCAAGGCATGCTTCATCTCAAGGAAATGTAGATGGCTTTATGACTTGGAAATTACAATCACCTTACTCAAAGAAAACTAAACTGAAAGCCAATTGAAAAGAAATGTAAGAACTCTAAGCCAAATAACTTACCGTATTTGACTACAAAAGTGATTCCTGAACTGACTACCAAGTGAAATAGTTTGACTATGTCATAGTTCATAAGCAATTTTTATGCTGAAGAAGCCAAGGCAGCCAAGCTGCCAATATTCAGCGGCTGATGCTGAATGGCAGTGCCAATTCTCAAATATTTAACATCTCCTGCAGTGATGAATGTAACAACAAACTGAAACGAGCAAATAGACAAGCAAGGAGAAATTTTCAAAAATAACTGACAGGTTATATAAAGAGTAAATTTTCAAAAATAACTGACATGAACTTCATCTAAACCGATCCTTTTAGATGGGAACTACAAATCTAGTCCCGTCCTCACCTTTCTCAAGTGTAGACATGGTTGAAGAACTGGATGCCATAAATACATAGTTCAGAGATGAGAAGAGCAACTACGCTTCGGAAGAGATTGTTTTGCCTGAAAGGAGACATGCATTTGTGTAATATTCATTCAGAATGAGAGGAGTATCGAAGAGAATGTAGCAAAGCCAAATAACAAGTGGAAAATTGCTTTCGGTCTCTGGTGGGAAAACAGTCACGTGAATGCTCAGCCCCTGAAGTTGAATAGAGCTGATTAGAGAAAGAACTCTGACGCTCACCTAAAAACAAGAAACTGAGAGGATCCTTCAGTTCACAATTGAATTCAAATATCAACAAATTTTCCTAAAAGCTTTCTTTTAAGAAGAATTTCCTTAAAACTTATTGATGGTTATCCGCAGACTTTTGTCTTCTTTTTTTTTTTTCGAATTTTAACTTCCATACGTAGCTTAACATAAAGCAATGTGTTTTTGATGGTGAGGAAAAGATAATTCATGTCCTGGAAATAAAAATCAATGTCATTAATAGCGAAGAGTCACATCATTCTGACGTACCACCAAATTTATGTCTTTGTAGTTTCTACTGGAAATGAAACTTCAAGCACTAGGATGAATCGTTGTTCTTAACAAAGAGAAAAAGGACCGGCTAATCATGGTTTACTAACATCTAGTCTATATGCTGATTAATCCACTGTAAATAGGGAATTATTCAGTGCAATGTCTTAGCAGATTTAGACAAAATATCAGTTCTGATTTTTAAGGGGGAACTCTTTTACTGGAAGGGATTGGAGATTAGAACAATTTTCTATGATCAGCACAGAGAGGGAGGAGGGCAACACTGATTCTGGACAAGATTGGAGTCGATAGCAGGAGTCGATAGCTAGATGTCGAAGTGAGGTAGGGCGCAGAAGAACTTTGGTCCATAGTGAAGGGAGCTCATGGTGGCCAAATAATTTTAGCACGGAAAGAGAAAAGGGAAGCTGTTGGCATTAGCACGCGCATGTTTTGATGATTGACAAAGCAAATGAACAAGGCAAGTGAACCAGGTCTGCAGACATGTTCTCCCCAAGGGTCAGTTGCAAGATAAGTGAAGGAACCAGATATAGAAGCAAGATGAAAGTGAATGAACCAGGTCGATGTACATGTTCTATCTCAGACACTGAGACGAGTCAAAGTTGAATGAACGGTGTGCTTGAACCAGGTCCAAGAACATGTTCAAGCTCAGCGTCCTACTGCTAGTAGGATTTGTGTTTTATGGTAAGGACTTGGCGGACAAGTTGCAGGATTTCTTGCCATACTTATCAAGATACTTCAGACTCCTAAAAGGACACTGAAACCGCGTGAATGCAAGAATCCGAAGCCAACTCAAACCCTAACTCTCATAATGGGCCTCATCACATAGGGTTTGAGTTTAGCCGACTTGATGCAAACCTAAAGCTATATATATCCAAGTCCAGCCGTGAAGAAGTTTTACGCACTCATATGGAGAGAAAATCATAATTGGAGCAAACACAATCAATGCAATATTGAGTGTTCTAATTATTGAAGTGCGGCCTAATATAAGGAAGAAAATTGAAGAACCTGTTTAATAGAGTTTATGTTTTACAGTTCCTAAGTCTAGATTTGTGTATTAGGATTGTTCATCAAGTTGTACCTTTATCAGCTTTCATAGAAGCAATAGTCATAGGTATAAACGATTGTCAAATTCAGCTTCAAGTTGAGGGCAACTTGAAGTGGGCTCATTAGTCTAGAAAATTAGTAAGATAGGAATTAGAGTTTAGTTCCTAGGTTACAGAGTTTGTCACTTGAATTTGCAAAGGCTCACAGTTTCAGTGGAGTTGGTAAAATCCTACCCTTGTGAGCAGAGTGATTTCCATGTAAAAATACTGTGTCCTCACTTTACTTGTTTTTTACTATTCCGCAAACGCTAACTTGGAACAAGTAGGGTAACGTGTTCTATCCTATAGACGAAAATCTAGTATACAGTAGGATAGATAACTGGTCGTGCAAAATAACAACTAGTATCAGAGCAGGTTCTCTTTAAGAGGTTAACACCTTGAGAGAAGATCCTGATGAATGGTGCACCAACACTTGGATACGGTGAAGGACGCTCACCTCGAAGGCCACCACTGTTCATGGACAGTATCATGGTACGGTAGAAAGCTCACATGAAGGATCACTTGCAAGCTGAAGATTATGAGTTATGGGACAGGATTATCGAAGGACCAAAATATCCCACGACGAAGGGTACTAATGGAACAGATGTGAAGGAGGAGAAAAGCCAGTATAATGAGGATGACTACAAGATTCTTGGAAAGAATGCTAAAGCAAAAAACGCCCTCATATGTGGTCTTGGACTAGACGAATATAACTGAATCTCTGGGTATACAATGGCTAAGCAAATCTGGCATGCCCTGAAAAATGCTCATGAAGGAACCAGTCAAGTAAGGAAGTTTAGGAAGGCCATGCTTGCTACCGACTTTGAAAACTTCAAAATGAAGCCTGGAGAAACGGTTGCTGAAATGTTCACAAGATATGCTTCCATTGTGAACGAGTTGACCTCACTCGGAAAGACTGTCACCACTGACTAGAGCCGTCAATATGGGCTAGGCCTGTTGGGCCGACCCAGCCCAACCCGTGATTTGATAGGGTTGGGCTAATATTCTTGGAGCCCATTTAAGAACGAGGCTTTTTAGCCCGGCCCTAAATAGCCCGCTGGCCCGTGGGCTTGAGCGATTGGGTTGCGTTGGCCCGTGGGCTTAAGCGACGCTGGATTTAAATATCATTATACCACTAATAAAAATATGGTATATAACAAAAATACTTTTAAAACAACAAAAATTAAATTTTACGCCCAAGGTGTACGCTTTTGCGCCCAAGACTTACGCCCCAAATTCTAGGGCGTGCGCCCTATGGATCTATATCTTTCATTTGCGTCCCGAAGCATTTTTGGTACGCACCACCCAAGACTCGCCCTGAGACTTGCCCCAAGCACCTTTAAAAACACTGTTTGAAACTTCGTTAGCAAGTAGTAACACCATAAAATATTGTCTTGTAAATATTTATGTTTGCATTTTAAAATTAGAATTTAGATTAAAAGAATTATCAGAAATATTCTTTTCGAAAAAAGTGGCTTGGCCCGCAGTCCACATAGTGATGGGTTGGGCTGGCTGTTTTAAGGCCCATCAAAAAGATGGACCAGCTTGGCCTGACCCGTCAAATTCCAAAGCAAGTGTGGGCTAGCTGTTTGAAACCATGCAACCATTTAGTCAATCACTTCCCAAGACTTTTACATGGACTAAAATTCCTTGAAACAAGCAATCTATTCACATCCAATCACTCATTCCTTTCTCTCTCTTCTCTATTTAATCATCATTGAATGTCTTTTCCCTTCATCTTCTACTAGCTCATATAACCTAGGTTATTTCCTCTCTCAAAGTTCTCAACACTCATACTCTATACTCAAAATGGAACATCACGCATCAACGTCCACTACTCCTGAAGAACCACAAACCACCTCTCCAGCTACTCTCAACCCTACCACAATCAATCCTACCACTACCACTCCCACAATGAATAATCCAACTATCACTGAACCGCCTAACACAAAAGTACCCACAAATACGGTACCCACTTCTAATCCCCAAATTCAAACCCTAGGAGAATCAAAGCTAAAGCTTGCCGCACGGATGAACCAATTCGATCTATCTTTGGCATCCTTTTCTGATCATTCTGATGTTCTTTAGATGCCTGGTGATCTTTTTGAAATATAGGGAGAAGAAACCAAGAGCCTGGCTTGCAAAATATCGGAGCTACAAGGAGTGTACTAGACTGGTCCTCTCGAACATGTAATCCCAATTTTAGCTCCTAAAGTTGTAATAGTAAGTGAGACCAGGGTAGCTCATTTAGTACCCTGTATTGAGGAATTGATAGTTGAGACTGATAAAATTGAGGAAGAAATTGGTGGCGCACTTAGTGAGGGGGAATACATGGAAAAACCCATGGTTGACGCATGTTCACCTGCTGTGGTAAATGATGCAGAGGATAGGGTAAGCTTTGCTAGTAGTGGTAAGTGGTGACAAGATTGAGTTACTGCAATAATCGGCGGAAACTGCAAAATCTGTAGAAGTAGTGGCGGGTGTACTGGAAAGCTTAGTGAGGGTGATGCAAAGGCAACTAAGTTAGCTCAAGATTTAGAACCCTCCGTTGGTGCTCAGGGAGAATCACCAAATGTTGACACCCATGTATATGTGGAACAAGTTGAGGAACCTGTTCCAACAATGAGAAGTGTTAGCGAGGAAACGATAAAAACACAGTAATTAACATGGTTCGATCGATGTGATCCTAGTCCACGGAGAACGGCCGATACTTATATTAATATCAAGGCCGATACTAGGGGTCTGCGTTCAAGAGTGAACCTGTGCATTACTCGAAACCACCTCTTCCTTGCTCAACTCAGTGAAAAAGTGAAAGAACAAGAATACATGAATTGCTATTGAGATGAATGTTCAAGCAATACATGAAGTAAAAATAGTCAAAAGTAAGATGAAGAGTGATGTGTGTGTATATATATACATATATATATATATATATATATATATATATATATATATATATATACATATATAATGCTAAAAGTGGGAAAGCTCCTGCCTCAAAAGTCAGATTACCATTTTACCTCTACATTAAATTAAAATCTAACTAAATAGTAAATCTAATTAAATAATCATATTTCATTTACGTAAATATATTACCTAAATCATTTTACAATGAATTGTACTAGGTAGGTAAATCTGAAGAATTTACTGGTCTTTAGTGACTATATTAATCCCACGGTTTAATCTATAAGAGTTGAATGTATTCTTTATCATATCATTTATTTCCTTTAGGTAGGTTAGGAAGATGAATATAAGAATGGTCTTTTCATTATCGCTTCTTTATTTCATTGTTTATTACACATTAATGCAGAATTTCTTTACAAGTCTTCATATGGAAGGAAGCCTCTTAGTAAAAAGTTGAAAGACCAAATTTTACGTCCTTCAAATGTTGAAGATGTTTTTGCCTTTCAAGTCAGCACTACTTATAGTTTTGTACAAATATGTACATATACACTTTAAAAGTTCATTCCAATAAAGTTAATCCTTGCATCACGTTCATAGTATGCATTAAATTTATGCATTTGATAAGAGATAAAGTTATTAGTCCTTGCATCAGGTTCATATTATGCATTAAATTTAGACATTTGCTTTTAGTAACTGTAATCCCCAGATGATCTTTTCTTGAATGTTCAATTTATTACTTTTATATTAGTGTGAAAGGTACCAGTGTTACCTTGTATTAATGGATATACCCTTTAGGAATTAATAATGGAGAAATTTAACCGTCACTATTGTGACTTTTCTCCTTCCTAATTTAATCACTTATGAAAAATCGTCCAATATATTCATGGAATGAGGCAATTTTGCAGGGGCATGGGTAGTCGGGTCTTGGTAATACAAACGGCCTAAAAGTTTGGAGATAGTGGTGATACAGAGAAAAGATCATATGCATCTGTTAAAATTCCCATTCCATTAATGATAACGGCGGTGACATGGTACCATTGGGTACGTGCTGTGTCAACAGAGGAGCCAAACTGCAGGCTACAACAATTAAATCTTGTCTGTCTATGCGCATTTTGGTATTCCATTGCATCTAATTCTCTTGTAATAGAAGCAGAATACATCCACTATTCTTCGAGCAGAATTTTTTTTTTTGTGAAATTTTTTAATGTTCGATATAAAAATATAAGACTAAAATTATATTATAACTATATAGAAGCATGGGTTAAAACCCATGCTTCGTCGTCCGGTAAGCACCAAAAAAAAAAAAAAAAAAAAAAAAAAGTGTGGTCCCCATATTAACACCAACTAATATTAAAAAAAAAAAAAAAAAAACCACCAACCAATATCAAAAAAAAAAAAAAAAGTAAAAAAGTGGAACCCACCATCTCCAAACTCAATTTAAAAAAAGTGGATCCCGTATTAACAAAATCAAGAATATAAAAAAAAAAAAAAAGTGAATCCCATATTAAAAAAACAAACAATGTAAAAAAAAAGTGTAAACTTTGTATTCGTAGAAACACTAATATAATAAAGATTTAGATACGTAAAGACAAACTACAATGTTATATTAATCGTGTTTTGAATATATATATATATATATATATATATATATATATATAAAAATAGTGAAAACTAATAATGTCCAAAAGGGTGGGCCCACATACTAAAAAACACCAAGCAATATAAAAAATAAAAAAAGAAGAAACCATATAAAGCACATGGGTTTAGACTCATGCTTCATCGTCCGTCGTCCCAAAAAAAAAAAAAAAAAAGGGTGTGGGCCCCATACTAAATAACACCGAGCAATACAAAAAAAAAAAAAAAAAAAAAAAAAGAAAAAAAAATGGAACTCACCATCTCCGAACTCATGGGAAAAAAAAGTGGACCATATATTAACAAAATCAAGCAATATCAAAAAAAAAAAAAAAAAAAGTGAACCCCATATTAAAAAAAATATAATGTTAAAAAAAAAAAGTGCAGACTTTGTTTTCATAGCAAACACTAATATAATAAAGTTTTAGATGCGGAGCACAAACTACAATGTTATATTAATCGTGTTTTGAACATCCCGTATTAACAAAATCAAGCAATATAAAAAAATAAAAAAATAAAAAAATGTAAACTTTGTATTCGTAGCAAACACTAATATAATAAAGTTTTAGATACGGAACACAAACTACAATGTTATATTAAACGTGTTTTGAATATATATATATATATATATATATATATATATATATATGCATAAAAATAGTGCAAACTAATAATGTCCAAAAGGGTAGGCCCCATACTAAACAACACCAAGCAATATAAAAAAAAAAAAAAAAAAAAGAAGAAGAAACCATATAAAGCATGGGCTTAGACCCATGCTTCGTCGTCCGTTGTCCCTTAAAAAAAAAAGGGTGTGGGCCCCATACTAAATAACACCGAGCAATACAAAAAAAAAACAAAAAAAAGTGGAACTCACCATATCCAAACTCATGGGAAAAAAAAAAAGTGGACCCCATATTAACAAAATCAAGCAATATAAAAAAAAAAAAAAAAAAAGTGAACCCCATATTAAAAAAAATATAATGTTAAAAAAAAAAAGTGCAGACTTTGTATTCGTAGCAAACACTAATATAATAAACTTTTAGATACGGAGCACAAACTACAATGTTATATTAATCGTGTTTTGAACATAGTATATATATATATATATATATATATATGCATAAAAATAGTGCAAATTAATAATGTCCAAAAAAAGGTGCACCCCATATTAAAAAATCAAACAATATTCATATAATTTCCAAAGTATCTCATTAAGTCAATAATGATGGATTCATTGCCACGTGCGTATCAATCCATTAGTGGGAGCAAATGAAATTGTTTTTCTTCAAAAGGTTAAGTAGTCAAACCATACAATTTTTTTTTTTTTTTTTTTTTTTTTTTTTTTTTGCTATTCCGCCATGTAACATTTATTTGTTATGTTAACTAAAATAAATATACTTAAAATATTTATATTTTAAAATAAGATAGAATTTAATTACTTTTTTATTTTTATTCTTACTCTAATAAATGTGAAAAGAGATTAATGTCGTAAAAAAAAATATACCAAATGAAGATCAAATAATGAATAAGGTAAATGTCAAATTATAATTCTAATCAACGTTTTCTTAAAAAATCATGCAAAAGACAACATGACAAGTAATGAGCTAAAGTGAAAATATTTACCAAAAATTAAAAAATAGTATTTCTTCGTTTAAATAGAAAATCAATTTCTACTTTGTTTCGTTTTAAACAAGTAAAATTAATTTAATAATTTGAATTAGAATTATCCAATCAAAATTTGATAAAAAAATAATAAGTATTTTACACCTTTAAATTAATAGAATTAAAATTGAAAGTATCAACCGACGCTTAAATATTCTTATTGTTTTATCTCAAAGAGAGGAAAATAGTTTCTTTTTAAACAAGTCTTCTCTTTTAAAAAATATTAATAAATTTGCCGATTTTGTATTCGTAGCAAACATTAATATAATAAAGTTTTAGACACGGAGCACAAACTACAATGTTATATTAATCGAGTTTTGAACATATATATATATATATATATATATATATATATATATATATATATATATATATATATATATATATATATATATATTCACTATCCAAACACAACTACATACACATACGCACTATAATCTAAAGTGTTGCGCACGGCACGAGGCCATCTAGTGATAAAAGAAAATTGCATCCACCAAACTCATCATTTTTTATTTATGGTCTTGCTTAAAGTTGTTCTTCCGTAAAATACAATTGTTCCTCTTTTTTGAATTTCAATCCAGCTTCACTTTACTCTTAATTGATTTACTATTAGGATTGTGAATATAAGAGTAATACTTCACTCTTTTCAAAAACTATATCTGACAAACCGTTGTAATTGTTGTTCTAATGTTAAATTTGCAATCTCTGAAATAATATTTTCGTTTCGAACCATTTTTAGCACTACGTGAATTTTATCCTAACTATTAGTAAAGTTATTTTTTCATGTTTAGCTCTAAGTGAATTTTATCCTAACTATTAGTAGTAAAGCTTTTTTTTTCAGGATAAATTATAAAAGTTTGTGAAGATGAGCGTAGAATGTAAAAGTGATTGTGTGAAATGGGACTAAGTAGTAGTAAAGCTTTTTTTTTCATGTTTATGACTAAGTATTTATATTAGACTTCTGCTAGTTACTTTTATAAGTTTGAAAAATATTGATACTTTCTTCATTACCAACCATTCAAAATGTCCTTCAGGACAAGTAAATTCCGTCCATTTTATACTTTCTTCATGCATTTTACCTGCCAGTATCCTGATTTACAATCAAATTTGCTAAATATTTTCTTTCCTTGTATTCTATTTTTAAAACTTGGATAGAAGTTGTAGATTCGATAAAGAATATAGAAAAACCTCTTTTAAAAGGTTTTAACGATTTCACAGAAGCATTAGATTATGTTAGAGGTATATTAGGACCAAATTATTATCTTTCTTCAACATTCAGACAAAACCTAAAAAAGACCCCTCAAAACAATATTCAAAAAGACACAGACAAAATAATTTTCTATGACCACTGCTCATCTATGACTGAAGCATTCAAGAGGTTAAATCAGAAGAGCGAGACTTTGATACAAGAAAAGACAAGACTTATGTAGTAGGTAAAAATATTAGAATACAGGCTCCAGGCGGTAAAATTCGAACTAGCCCAATCACAGAGTTTTCCATCCCAAGACAAAATGGATAAGAAGGGTGTGCATTTCCCAATGAATGTAATAAAATCCACTGTATCGGATAGAGATACAGCTAGTCCGGTTCAAACAGTAGCCGGTAAAAACTCATCAAATCCGTTAATGGCTATCACTTTGCCAAAAAGTGAAGATGAAGGCTCATCAACTCAGACAAATCAAAAACTACCTAGAACATATGTACAAGGAGAAGCCTTAGAAAAGAAAAGCATGCTTTCAAAAAAAGAAAAAAAACCTGACAAAATTGAAGACATAGTCAAACAGACATTAGAGAAGTTTTTTCAAAATAAAAAAAATATCAAGACAGGCATATAGTAAAATCTTAGTTCAGAGATATCCCCAATACATATTTCAGAGATCGAAGATTTCCAGAATGCTAATTTCCAAGATTCACAAGATCCAAATGATGACTCAGAGATGGGTTTTGATTCAATAGCCCTGCACAATCTTGACACATGGAAAAGCCAGCAGACATGTAATTATGACAGCTAAGAAGAAAAAGCAAACCTAGCAGAGAAAGCAACAAAGATCATAATACAACTTTACTAAAGTAGCTTTATTAAAGCAACTACAGGACAATAATGCAAGCATCTTCTGAAAACTTCACGTGACGATAGGGCCCAAAGTGTACCCGGCTGAGTTAGAAAGATTCTTTAAGCAGAATGAAGTCCCTAAGCACCTATAAATAGAGACCTCTTATGAAGAAAGAAGACATCAAGCAACATCCAGAGAAAATCATATTCCCCTTCCTTTCACCAATGCCAAAAATCACCTTGCAAATTCCCAACCTTGTAATATAAACTTTTCTTGTAAAAAAGTAGCAGTCTTAAGAATAAGTTTCCAAGTTTAAGAAGTCGTATTTGGGGTTCCCCTAAGGGGAAACCTCTCTCCATCTTTAAATCATGTAAGTCTTTATATTTCAAACTATGTTTCTGTATTACTCTCCCGTTTATGTATATTATTAATTTTCTTTGTAAAAATCTATGTTATATAAATCCATGTTTAAGTAAATTCATGTTGTTATGGATTCATTACTCTTAGTATATGGCTATTCTCTTAATTTCTTAACAAACTCGATGGATTAACCTGTAAATTCCTAGGTATTAAGAGGCCTTGAAAACGTCCAGATTAGAAAGGATTAAATGTCGGCCATTGATACCAGATTATTCATTAAACATATATATATATATATATATATATATGTATATATAGTATATATATATATATATATATATATATATATAACAAAGGAAAAAAAATACAGAAACTTAAAAATATAAAAAATAATAAATGATGAAAAGATAGTTAAGAAGTGAGGAATTACCGAGTAGGATTGTTAAATTTCTGATAAATTCAAACTTCAATAAAAAAGCTTTTAAAACTTATTCTTAAATTTTTTCACATCGCCCATTATATTGGTTATATATATAGCATTTACCTTTTGACAAACATGTACCTTTTGTCTAATTTAAAATTATGAACATTTCACTGTGAATTTAGTAAAAAGAATATTAATTGAACTGTATAAATATAATCATATTACAAAATAGGGAAATCTACATGGTGTGGCAAATATTTGTAGGTAATTATATTTAGTAGCTACATTTTACTTTAATTACATCTCATAGCTAAATTTTGTATATCAATTACACAATGTAACTATTCTCCTCTTATTTCATTGTATCAGTGTTTTTCCCTCAATCCCCCCTCTCTCTCCCTCTATCTCTCTCCTCCCTCAACTCTCTCTCCTCTTTCACTCTCTCTTCTCTATCGAAATCGTCGCTGGTCATCTTCTCCGGCGAAACCCGATGCTTTCTATTCACCTTGCTAGCAGCGACGCCGGAGCTCCGTCATTAGCACAGCCAGTGCATCCCTCATATCTGGTTTTTAGCAGTGACGCCATGCTTCCCGTTGCCGCCGGAGCTCCGTCGTGACCACCCCCTGCGCATCCTCCAGATCTGGTTGGTGTTGTTGTTGTTGTGGTTCGCCAAAGAAGTAAGCTCCGGCGATGGCTGCTGTTGTCTGTGGTTTGACGGTGTTGCCGTCTCTCTCTCTCTCTCGCTGTTGTTGTTGTTAGCTGCTGCTGCTATTGTTGTTGTTGTTGTTGTGAAATTTCCGGCAGATCTAGCAGGAAATCGTCAACAAATCTGGCCAGAACTAGTGGTTGGTGTTGTTGTATTCACGAATATGGCAATTGTATTCACTTTATTGAGCTTTTTTTGTTAAATTTTTAGATTGTATTCTTTTTTTTTTTAGGGTGTATTTGTTAATTTTTGGTGTATCTATGTTTTTATGTATTCAATTTTTATTCGTTGTATTCATCAATACAGCGAACCCGTTTATGAATACAGATAGTCATTTCATGAATATAGTGAAAAAGTAGCTACAAATGAATGCAGTTGAGTTGAATATATTTGATTTGTTACAACTTAGTTGAATACATCGAAATCTGACTTGAATATAGCGAAATCTGAACTTGAATACAGCGAAATCTGACTCATTTGAATATTGAATACAATCCGAATTTTGAATACAATTTACTGTAGCACGTGAATACAATCTACTGTAGCTACAAAATGTAATTAGCTAAACTATAGCTATGTTAAATTTTTAACCCTCAAAATGTATTCATTTATGTAAGTTTCTCATTTTTATATTTAATATGGAGAGTCTTGGGCTTTAAATATAGTGAATGGATGGAAAGAATGACAAAATTATATGTATTCAACTTCTGCATTTCAAGGAAATTAATCAAAGTTAATTGGTTGTAGGTTTTCGGTATTTCAGACTCTTTAGAATTCCTTCTAATTTAAAGAACAATAAAGAATGATGCATAATTGTTGTCCATTGAATGGACTAGCATAAATGATACAATTGAACAGCAGGCTCTTCGTTTATCTTTGAATTCACATTATTAGCGCAGTTTTGTTAAGAAGGATAATATTAGCAGCATTTCATTGTTATTATTATTTATTTTAAATTTTTTATTTAAATTTTGTAAATTAATGCTTTTGAAGTTAATGCTTCTGAACGCTTTAGCCTCGACAGTCTTCATGTAAAATGGCAACTACATGGAAAAACATTAGTAACTTATATTGTCGTATTTAAAGCCAATAATTTAATTTGTAAAGCAACAGACGAATATAGAAGGTTAAGGGTCATGACAATAAATAATACTTAATGTTTCATTGTTATTATTATTTATTTTAAATTTTTTATTTAAATTTTCTACATTAATGCTTCTGAAGTTAATGCTCCTGAACGAGTTAATTTAGCCTAAATGTAATTATCATATTAAAGATTTCATTCAATGTAGAGAATAAGTTAATGCTCTTGAACGCGTTAGGCTTCTATGTAATTATAATATTACTATTTAATATTTATTTTTATTGGGTGTTTTATGTTTATTACATTTTAATTTTTTTTATTACATTTTAATTAATTTACAAA
>NC_081348.1:43454149-43482186 GCF_029784015.1 Lycium ferocissimum
CAACTTATTTACCCCAATTTTTTAAAAGGGTTTTTTTCCCCCGTTAAGACATCAATATCCTCAATATCCACGCTAAAATCCATCGCAAAACAATACTAGGATCACAACCATGCATTACTCGGACCTAAACCACTACTCTGCTACTTGAAAATTGCTCACTTTTTGTTTTCCTCACTCTCTCTCTTCAATTTCTGGAATTTTCCAGCAAAATCTGATGTAAAAAAGGGGTTATTACCCTTTATATAAGGGTCAAATTCGGGTCGGGTTCACTGTAGCAGGTCGGTACTGTAGAAGTACTGTAGCACGCGTTTCCGCTCTATCAGCTAAACTTATAACGTCCATAATTCTCTACTCCGAAGTCCTATCAATGAGCGGTTTATTGCGTTGGAAACTAGACTTGACGAACTTCGTTTTAGGCTTTTGTTTCACCTTAAAACACTTCATATGCTAAGAGATATTCGTCCCCCAAGTTGGACCAAAATTTTCACACAAAACATTACTCATCCTTTCTCCGAAGTCGTACTACTTCATTTCTTCCACTTATTTCCTTATAAAACCTTCCGGTATATCTTATATACATCACTCACTTATTAAATATACTTAATAATACTTGCTCCTTATATTCCAAAGTGGTTTTACTTAACCCTAACTCAACGTACTTATGTTTCAAATTTGATAAGTGCTCTTTGAAGATACGGGGTGTAATAAGAAGGTATACGATAAAGTCCCAAGAGAGGTCCTATGGAAATACTTAGAGGCTAGAGGTGTACCGGTGGCATACACTAGGGCGATCAATGACATGTATGATGGAGCTAAGACTAGGGTAAGGATAATGGGATAAGACTCGGAACACTTTCCAGTAATGATAGGGTTACACCACGGATCAGCTCTCAGCTTGTTTCTATCTACCTTGGTGAGGAATGGATTGAGACGACAAATCTTAGGTGAGGTGCTATGGTGTATGTTATTCGCGGATGACATAGTTCTAATTGACGAGACTCGCAGTGGAGTTAATGCTAAGCTGGAGGTATGGCAAGAAACCCTGGAGTCTAATGGGTTTAGGTTAAGTAGGACTAAGACGGAATATTTGGAGTGTAAGTTCAACGATGCATTGTATGAGGTTGGCGTAGAAGTGAGGCTTGTACATAGGTCATTCAAAATAAAGAAAGTTTCAAGTATCTTGGGTCCATTATCCAAGGGAATGGTGAGATTTATGATGATATCACACAACATCGTATTGGGCCGGGTGGATGAAATAGAGGCTAGCATCTGGAGTCTTGTGTGACATAAGGTGCCTTCAAAACTTAAAGGCAAGTTCTGCAGAAAGGTGGTTAGACCAACTATATTGTATGGGGCGGAGTGTTGGCCAGTCAAGAACTCTCACGTTTCGAAGATTAAAGTTGCGGAAATGAGGATGTTCGATGGATGTGGGGGCATATTAGGAGAGATAATATTAGAAATGAAGATACCCGAGACAAAGTGAGAGTGGCCTGGGTGGATGATAAGATGCGGAAAACAAGGCTAAGATGGTTTGGTCATGTGCAGAAGAGATGCACGGATGCCTAGTGCGGAGGTATGAGAGGTTAGCTATGAAAAGTTTCAGGAGAGGGAGAGATAGGCCGAAGAATTATTGGGGAGAGGTGATTAGACAGAACATGACGAAGGTAGAGCTTACTGAGGACATGACTTTAGATAAGAAGCTATGGAGGTCACGGATTAGGGTAAAAGGGTAGTAGGTAGTCGTGCATTGCACTACTTAGTAGGTCCGTAGTAGTACGTAGTATTACTTGTATAGTTTCTTGTCCTTCGACTCGTTATTTCTTGTCTTGCGATTAGTTCATTTGTATATCGTATGATTCTTTAACTTTTCATAATGCTATATCATGCTTTTTACCTTATTTATCTGTGGTAGTTACTACCTTTTTTTTCATGCTTGCATTATCATGACTTTTTCGCTCTTGGTATTTTCATTTTAATACTGCTTTGATCTAGTTGTATATATCTAACCTTTTTTGTCAAGTTTTCTCTTTAGCTGAGGTTCTTTTGGAAACAACCTCTCTACCTTCCAAGGTAGAGGTAAGGTCTGTGTACAGTCTACCCTCCCAGACCCCACATTGTGAGATTTCACTGGGTATGTTGTAGTTGTTGTATATTTACATTATTCTACAAAAATATTATAGGAATGGTGTTTTAGTAAAGGGCAAAAAGGCCGTTCAATATTTGATGGATATTTTGGTAATTCAACTTTTAAACTTTTTGGTTCCCACTTTCAAAATAGCATATAGATATAGATAGATACAGATATAGATATAGATAGATAGATAGATACGCAATATCTTTTCCAAAAAGAAAAACTGAAAAACCAAATCAGAAAAATTGAATCAAACCCGTATCGAACTTGAAAAAAATCGAACTGAAATTCGGTGTTCTGTACACACTAATGAAGAGCTGAAAACTGAAGAACCGAACATCCATCCCAAAATGTAATAATTAAATCAACACCCTAACTTACCTCAATAACGAGAGAAGCTTTAACCTTCCCAATAGCTTTACCGCATTCGAAATCCATCAAACCACTTCAATCTATTCAAAAGATTATTCTACGATGTCAAACGAGTTCAACCATATCCATAATGCAATATTAGACTAATTTGAAGTTCGAGTCAATCAAGAAATCAAACTCGAGCCCTGACACAAAATTTGAAATTGAATATATTCGCAAGTTACCATAACCTCACGAGTCTAAATCTACAATAAGAATTCCAATCTGAATCTGCTACGATGATGATATTTCCAAATTATATGATATTAACTGCAAGTTAACCCCCCCCCCCAACCCTCCCCCCCTCCACATACACACACACTTCACCTCTTTAATCTGTGTTTTAGGTGTATTAATCCATGGGAATTCAAGGCATAAATCAAATTGATATTTAGAACACTTACCCAATATTGAAAATGAATTTGAATAAAAGAACTAATAAAAGATGGAATCAGATGTGAAAAGCAATACAATCACAACTATAGGTAGGTTTCCATAAATTAGAAATGTGGGTTTAAACATGGGTATTTTTAGTCATTAAGGAAAGGGAAAAGGGTCAACAATACCCCTCTACTTTCATAAATTAGCTATTTTTACCCTTCGTTGCAAGTTGGGGCCAAATCTACCCCTTCCGTTACAGGTTGGAGTCAAATATATCCCTACCGTTAGCAAAGTTTTAAAAACACCGCTCATTTACATATTCCCACATAAGCAAGGATAGTCATTGGAATTGGGTGACATGGACGCCACATAGCATTTAACTTATTATATGTGGTGCTTACGAGGCAAACTTTTAAAAACAATCTGAAAATTTAATTTTTCTAAAAACAAATCTGGAAAAAATAGCTTTTATTAAAAATCTGATTTTTATTTTTATTTTATAAAACCCGTTTCTTAAAAAAATATTTTGAAAAATTGAATTTTTTAATTAAAAAATCTGGAAAATGATTTTTTTTTTTTTACAATCAGTTTTTTAGATTTTTTTTTAAAAATTAATCCAGATTAAAAAAAAAAAGAATTAGGACACTTTAAAAAAATACTTTACAGTTTTCTAGATTAAAAATATTATTTTCCAAAAAAAACTCGATTTTCGAGAATATATTTTTAAAAAACAGGTTTAGTAAAATCAAAAAAGTTTCAGATTTTTAATAAATCAATTTTTATTTGTTTTAAAAAATTAATTTTCCAGATTATTTAAAAAAAAAATTGTCATGTAGGCACCACATAGAATAAGTTAAATGCCATGTGACGGCCATGTCACCCAATTCTAATTACTAGACTTGCTTATGTGGAAATATGTTAGAAATGAGGGATATTTTTGAAATTTTACTAATCGTAGGGATCTATTTGGTCACAACTTATAACTGAAGGGGTAAATTTGACCCTAATTTATAATGAAGAATAAAAATAGCTAATTTATAAAAGTAGAGGGGTATTTTTGATCCTTTTCACTTAAGGAAAAGCTGATAGGTCTTTTTGACTTCTGTCACTTACCATGTGTGTTCCCATTGTTTACCCCCACAACTACGTGTAAAGTTGATATATGTTATAAAATAAATACTATAAAGTAAATGCACCAGAGAGAAGTATATAGGGAGAAACTGTTTGTCTATTATCTTCTACAAATGAACTCCTATTTATAGGAGAAAATACAAGCTTCATGGCCAAGCAACAAGAAACTTGGTGACCAAGTTCCTTAGTACCAAGGAAACTTGCACTCCAAGTCCAATATAAATGGACATACATATAATTATTTATAACACTCCTCCTTGAACGTCCATTAATAGATGATGTGCTCTCGTTAAAACCTTATTAGGAAAAAATACATGGAAAAAAATCCTAATGAAGGAAAAAGAGAACACATATTTAGTAATACGCTTTAAGAGTCGGCCATTAAAAAAAAACCTTGCGGAAAACCCAAATGGGACAAACCTTGGTCAAGGGAAAAAAGTACAGCGCGTATTTGCTCCCCCTAATTAAAGCATCACATAATTCTTGACGATGACGTAACAAATCTTGTATACCAACTTATCATATCTTGAGATTGACAGAGCTTTTATCAGATCTGTCAATGATCATTTGACGAACTGGTTGATGATCTGCATCTTTCTTTCTCAGATAGAGTTGCATCATCGCCGTATAATATTGTTGCAATCAGGACAAGTACACCATGACTTGCTTCATAATCTGTTGTTGTCTTTCTATGATTTGATAATCATGACAATAATCCTTCATGGGAATAGATAACACATCTTATTGAACTCTTATGTCGATCGGATGAATGCCTATATATCAAAACACTTGACAATATTGGTTAGGACAAATACATTCGTATCGGGATTTTCATTTGCAATATGCGGTTGAGCTATTTCAATAACTCCATGTTGGAGTAAATTATATCATGCCCGTAGTTATGCAAGATATATAAACGCATCAACTGCACAAATATATGGTACTTCAGGACCATTTCAATTTTCTCATTTCAACCTCTTTCAGCAGATATAATCAAATGCTTTTGGAAACTCTTCAAGAGCTCCAATAATATTCAAGTCATCAACTTGTATAATCATATGAAAGGTTCTGATTATCATATAGAGACAAGAGTAAACATGATCTTATTTGTACCCTTCGTCAATAAATATTCATTAAGGCGATTTCAGTACATCAGCCTTGATTCATTTAATCCATTTAAGGATTATAAACAAGTCTCCCAAGAATTTGTATATGCTTCAGGCATTTTGAATCCTTCAGAAATTTTCATATAAGTTTTGTCAAGTAATCCATATAGGTTGTGACAATTTCCATCATTATAAATTGTGACATCTTCTAATGTCTGGACTACAGGTCCAATCGCTTACCAAGATGCATCATATCACTTAGTAATTATTTCTACGTCAGCATGCTTTAAGAGACGTAGAACTCATATCCTCACAATCTTATACAATATTGCGGGCTATATTGTATCAAAAATATCATCGACGATATATCATTTGTATCGGTTCGAAATTCGACATAACTTACTGAGATCTCATCACTTCATTATTTTCAGGTACCTGAACCTCTCATGAGGTTTCATGAAGTGTTATGTCGTAGCTCTTCAAGAGCACATTGCCTCCTTATTATGATCATTTGCTCCTCCCTTTTCAAGGATTATTATACTTGGAACCGATTGATCTACCATGCTCCATGACGTCGTAGACTCTCGTCCTTCGGGGACATTAAGAGCATTTGCGGATGAAATATGAAATAGTTGGGTCAGCTAATGCTTCCAGCATTTGACTTGAATTATCTAAGGATCATACTGATGATAATTCACAACATATTTCTTAGCTGCTTATTCTCTCCCCTTTATTTTAGTGATATACGTCCCCATTTTCTTTGGGAAAATCCATCTCGTGTGCATCATGGTTTATCCATTAATCTTATACCACACATCAAATGCTAAAAGATGGAAATATCTAGTTCACGACCTCAACCAAATATGAGGGAGAATTTATCAAAATTTATTGATTTGAAGCATACAAGTGTTGTTGTATGCAATATATCATATCTCAGACCAACATCTGAAACTCTGTTCTCATAAGCAATGGTTTAGTTGTATTATGGAGGCATCTAATGCCAAACCAGCTTAGATATAAACCGGCATTATCAAGATGATTGTCTTGATTACATATTCTGAAAATTGTGCTTCCAACTCAATCATTTTGAGCAAGCAACTTCATAAATATCAAACTGCGAGTTGACAATAAACATACATGTGACCGTCTCATAGATGCATCTATTTAAGACATCACATCGCGAGGTGAAGAGGCCCATATTCACCCTTTTTTTAAAAAACTTTTAGGGGGATTCAGTCCCAACATTAGCTGGTGTAATCAACTTATCATGAGAACAAGCAACGGAAACAAATTCTTGAAGAATCTTCTAGTTCTTTAATATATTTTGAATACTCAATTAGCACATCAGATTTATATCAGGAAGACCAAAATGGTCTTGTCAACTGATAAAATTATCTGTACCCGTAAACTTCAAGTTTACCATGACGAGTGCTATTTATTTTAATAAACTTCTGGTTTACTATTGCATGAAATTGTATATCAATAAACTTATGATTTATCGTGGTATGTGATCTCATCATGCTCAGGTAACATTTCAGATGTGTATTTCTTACCCGTAGTAACTTGAAGATATTTAATATTCCGATCATTTGTAGTCCCAATATGATAACCAATTTTATTGTTAGTAAACTTCAGGTTTACTATAATCTGTGTTCCGATCGTAACGATTACGATCTAGGACAAATGATGTTATCATATATATCCTCTTCAAGAGACTTTTAATTTATTTATCATAATCAGATACTATTTGGACACTGCTAGTGTCATGATAGTTGTAAATAAATAATTAGCTCTTCTGGAGCCTTTGATCATTAATTTCAATTATGAAATATTTCTTAAATACTTCTAGTACCATGAAAGAAAATTTCGACACTACTTTTGTGTCACAAAATAAATATTGAATTCTAAACTTCAATATTTCAAACATCTCCTTCAGGGAGATTCATCATTAACATTTGAATATTTTGTATCAAAACGGCAATCACAAGTAACCACATCCTTCAAGAAGAGATACACTAATGTTTATTTCCTTCAAGGAAATCAATAACAACCAACCATAATGTATTAATGTGGTTAGAGTAGAAAGCATTCTCTTTTGCTCTTTTTCTAAAAAAAGATCCTTTTGCCTTAAGAATGATACTTTGCAATGTCTTAATTTCATACCACAAAAATAACATGTATATTCCTTGTATTTTGTCTCTCCAGGAGAAAAGTTGTGGTATTTGTTCATTCACTTCGGGGAGCGAAACCTGATTATTCAAACTTGCTCGTAATACGATGTTCATCAATAGCTCGTTATTTTGCTCAAGCACAAGAAGACATTGCTTCAGAATATTTCTCAGACATATTACCAATTCTTTCTGCTTCAGGAGTAAAGTTTATAGTTTTACCACTTCAGGAGTAAAGTTTAGGTAAAGTTTAAATGCTTACTACTTCAAGAGTAAATTTCAAGGTCTTACTACTTTAGGAGTAGATTTCAATATTTGCTACTTCAGGAGTTGATTTCAATAGTTACTACTTCGGGAGTAAATTTCAGAGTTCTAATACTTTGGGAGTAGATTTCAGAATATTTACTACTTTAGGAGTAAATTTCAGAGTTCAACTACTTCGGAAACAAATTTTGAGTTTGCTACTTCGAGAAGCAGATTTATGGGTTTACTACTTCAAGGAGTAAAGCGTAAAATATTGAATATTTCTTCTCAATTATTCTACCTCTTAAGGAGATGAATCATGATATTTTCACAACCAAATGCACTTTCATATTTATAGGCTTTACTACATACTATTACATTCACTTCAGGGAATGAATATGTATTTATAGCATTTATCAAATTTTCTCATTCTTCGAGAATGAAATATAATCATTTGAACGTGCCCTTAAGCATATCAAATTGTGATAGCTTAAAATTTTTTTAAGATATTGCTACTTCAGGAGCAAATCGAATACATATGATGTATTCTAACACATCTTCAATTGTGGCCACAACAATACATAGGAAATATTGTCACTTTCCGGTGACCATTCATTTAGCTATTAAGGGATAAGAAATTAACATCATTATCCCTCTTAAAATATTGTTCTTCTGGAACCAAAGACATATAAATAGCCAAGTGAACCATTGAGCTCCCCGAGATCAAACAAATCATAAAGTGAATACCATAAAATTTGTTGGATTCTCATCAGTACATAAAAGAACAACGTTTGGGTATTATCACTTGATTATCATATAGACATGGATTACGTACTGCCATAGCTATGCTTATTATGATTACTATACTTACTTGCATAGTAATCCACATGATTCAACTTAATTGAATAAATCACTTACCTTGATGTTGTATTTAATTTGAAATAATCAAACAAGGAAGTGCTCATGCCGTAATGCTCTCCTGGCCAAGTTTCATGTTTGGAGGTTATTGACTCAGTTGGTTAGAATCTCGTGCTGATAACGTGTTATAAAATAAATACTATAAAGTAAATGCACCAGAGAGAAATGTATAGGGAGAAACTGATTGTCTATTATCTTCTATAAATGAACTCCTATTTATAGGAGAAAATACAAGCTTCATGGCTGTTGACAAGAAACTTGGTGGCCAAGTTCCTTGGCTGCCAAGGAAACTTGCACTCCAAGTCCAATATAAATGGACATACATATAATTATTTATAACAATATCATCACTTCTCCCCTTTTCTTTTTTACTTTCAAAGTAATGTTTCTTCATCTTCTATATGTGCGCGCGCGCTCTCTCTCTCTCTGCAAACGAAAACAAAAGAGAAGATCTATTTCCATCATTTCCAATGAAACGTAATCTTTCAAAAAAACAAAAAAAAAAAGTGCAAGTATTGAGGTATATCGTACCAAACTGATAAACCAAGACCTAAGGTTCTACTCCCTCCGTCCATTTTTTTACTTATTTTGTATTGACTTGGCACACTTTTTAAGAAGTCATAAATACAATGACAATTTTACTATATCACCTCTAATTATTACTTAGTCAACTTATGATTGAAATCAATACAAGAATGCTTATTAATAATCAGGGTAAAATATGTATGAAATGATAAATTATCTCTTGATTTTTTCAATTGGATAAATAAAAAATAAACAATTATTTTTAGTATACAAAACAAGTAAAAATGGAGAGAGAGTAATAATTCACGCTAATCGGAGTGGGGGAAGATCTCTTCGGAGTAGGAGAAGATATGAAGTCTTAAAGTATCCTAAACATTTTCGATGTTTTTTTTTTTTTTTTTTTCATTAAGGAACAAGTATATCAGCATAAGGTACCGGACGTTAATGTATGCAAGTATGAAGACTATTATTTTTCTAGCAACGATCTCTAGGAATTTATCAGCAGTCAGAAGATAAAGATAAATTTCTAACGGATTTCAAAATAGAAAAGTTCTTCAATGATAAAATAAAATCAGCAATTTTTTATTAATTTGACTTGATACATGAGTTTTGGTTTTTCTTTTCTTTGGTAATCGTTTACATTCATTTTAATTCTCATCTCTGCCATTTTATACCAAAACAAAGGTGGTTTTAATTTTAAAAAAATGCCAAAACAAAATTAATCAAAAATATTAATTATAATTTTATAATATTGGGCCGGTGCTCGCATGGGGCAATACTACCTAATCTAGGTAGGTGATGATGCTCACTTTAGTTTCCAATTGAAAAAAGGGGAAAAAAAAATATAACTGTGCACTATTTTAAAAATAGTTACAAAAGTTTAGTAGCATTAAAGTTACAAGCCGTGTCAACTGTCAACTATAATTTTCATCCAACATTTTCGCCCTAAAAATTAGCCCCCATAAGTTACAAACAAATCCTACCATTCCTATATATTATGCTTAAGCTTTCAATTTCCACCTAAAGTCTTCGTATCTTCTCTCTCAATAATACGGCTCCTCCCCCCTGCCCCTCCACATAGTTAATTAGTGATATTTAATTACATAAAAGGTTTAATAACAGAATCAATTATATATTTGTAAAATAGTTTTGGTATATTGCAAATTCAATTAGAAATATTTAATTATACAAATGGTATAATATATGTGTTTGTGTTCATTTATGCATCAATTTTATCCTACAAATTTGTAAATCCTTAATTTCAACTGAAAATACAAAATCTTATACTCATAATATTACTATAATATTACTGGTATAATTGGTAATATATATTATTATACTCATAATATTACTAGTACTCCCTTTGTCCTAAAAAAATTGACACTTTTTGCTTTTCGAGAGTCAAACTTCCTAATTTTGACCGTTCGTTAAGATATAGAATCTTTAAATTTTTCAAAATAAAATTTACATATTTGGAAACTAAGTAAAAAGTACTATAAATCACTATAATTAATAATTTAAAATATTTAAAGACATGAAAAAGTACGGTGAAAGAACAACTCGTTTGACTCTTAAAAAACAAAAAGTGTCAATCTTTTTGGGAAGTAACTTTTATAATTAAGATTTAGGAAAAGATACTCTAATCCAATTCGTTATTTCCATTTTTGCAGCAAATCAAATTCGTGTCCCTTAATAATAGGCTAATAAAATTTTTAAGTTTTCAGGTTTTTTTCCCTAACAAGATCGTAAATGTCAGTGGAGTAATCCTTCAATGCATGAGATACTGTGAAAACTTCTTCAATGTTTTAGCCACAGTTGATCTAGAGTTTTTTGGATTTAAGGGTTCACTAGTACACATAGTTTTATTTTTTCTTGTGACTGCTATATAAACAAATTTCAATTTTCTTGTCTCCGTTTAGTTGAGAAGCATACTGATTGGAAAGATAGTTAAAGAAATAAAACATGGAAGGAGAATTTGAAGGAGAGACAGCGTTGAAATGAAGATTTACAGAAGAGATAAAGTAATTGTAGTGCTTAATTTTAGGAAAAGGAAAAGGCTCAAAAGTAATTAGTAACAATGGGTAACCTATAATAGCAGGTAATTTTACGGTGTAAAGAATTTTGTGCACTGACAAAGGCTCAAAACTTAAAACTCATTAATAAAATACATTTAGATATATACATGAGTTCAAAAACAATAGAAAACAAGTACCAAGATATAATAATCAATGAGTTTAACTAGTATCCACAGTGTAGCAACCCCCTAGGGAGGATGCTACTAATCGAAATTTATTCATACTAACTAATTTAAATATTCGTCCCAAAAGTATTTTTTTTTACAAAAAAGACTAATAACTAAATTTAAGGATAAAATTTATTTGACAACATGTTCACGAGTAGAACAAAATAACAAATACATATGTATTCGAGCGTACCACAAAATGTAGAAGAAACAAATTTAAAACAGACTTTATCACGTGGTAGCGGAAATAGGCTCATATGAACAAGTTTCCAAATACGACATCTCAACATAGTAGGATCTAAAAGAAACCTCCTAAAAAAAATAGAAATATCCAATCATAAAAATGGATAACACCTATTTTGAGTTAAATCAACACTTCAAAATTCATCATACGCGTAGTAGAGAAATTTTTTCATGCTACAACATCCAAGTATGAAATTCAACTCCCAATCTCAAATACAAACTAGTTAAATTCTCAAGTTCAACACAAGTACTGAATTTAATATTTACAAGGCTTGGGCATGGACACTCCCAAAATAGTCAAGTCATTCATCAAAACCAAGTTACAAAATATTAGTATCATGACCCAAATTTCATTCAAAAGTGCATATCTAAGTGTATCACATGGATCACGTACAAGTCCCCAAAAGTATACAAAATGAACGTGTTCATGCAAATGTGATCTTCATCTAAGCATCCAAAGAGTCTACTTTAAATGGCCATCCTCAAGTCTCTTTCGGAACATCACCTACGATAGTAACAAACTATCGCTAAGCATAACGCTTACTGGCACATAAACTTAACCAACACTTAATATAAATATATAATGTAAGGAGTACAAGAATAAATTCTAGGAATAAGCTTGTTAAAATCACCATCAAGAACTAAATGAAGGTACAATCCTTTCAAAAAAATAAAATATCAAATATTAAAATAGTTCAAGATATTAATATTCAAAATCTTAAATATTAAGAAGCTTTCCAAAGCAAATCCAAGAAAGTTCACCATTTAGTTAATTTTGCCCAACACATACATCATACAATCACATCAAAGCATAATCGAATAACAAGAAAGACCGGAGTCTCAAATCAAGTAGGGTCGTCACCCAATAATCAAGAGAATCAAGAACCATGTTGAAAGTGGCTTTCCCATTCATAATTAAGATGAACCAAGATCCATAATTAAGATGAAATGTGAATCCAAAGTCAAGATGGGACAAGATTCGAATAATCTGAAGAGGTATGCCAATATAAGTGACAAAGTCACTATGACAAGAAGGACAAAGTCCCAACGAGAATGCAATAATGCTCAAGCAATCTGTATATGTGAGCGAGTTAGTTTGTCTTACAAAAGCATTCCACATGATACCAAATGATATTCAAGGTTGCCGAGTGACTCAAAGTATTCATACTCAATTAAACATAGCAAAATAAGAATTTAACTAGTAACAGCCGAATAAGATAGTAAATTAAAGTAAAGACAAGTTTTACCCAAGCTTAAGATATTCAAAATACTTCAACTAAATAAAATGTGAAATTCAAGAATATGTGCAAACCTTGGAGCTTTAGTGCCTCTAAAGCTCAAAGAAAAACACCAAGAAGTTACAAATCCCTAAAGTAACGATCAAGCAATTATATCGACTTCCTTAGCTTTTACAAGAGCTTCTTGTACCTTGAATACACAATGAAATTCTCACTTAAGTTCTAGAGTTTAATGATATAGAAGATAAATCATGACAAACAAAAATGGGGCTAAATGGATCACCATTATTGCAAATTTTTAAGTAGAAAAATTTCTGGACAGCAGCTATGTGCTACCTTGCAGCCCATTTTTGACATAGTAAACAGAGGAATTAGAAATTTTTGCAAAACACGAAAGTTATGGGTAATTTTCTTATCTTTTCACAGCATTTTGAATCACCTAGTTCTGACTTCTACATAAAAAGTTATGATCAGAATACTAACTGTTGCCAGTTCAAAAACGGGATTTAATTTCCTTACTTCAAGGTTTCAAAATCTCTAACAAAAACTTGAATATTTCACCCCAAAATATGTGGCATAACAAGCTTGCTTTAAGATTGATTGGACTTCTTCACAAATCTAAAATTTTTCTAAACAAGGCTTAACCATCTTGATTTTTGGTAGCAACATTACAAAATATATTCAAAGCATGACAACTAGAAAGATCTTGATGATAGTTGGAGAGTAACTTAGGTAGATTGGGATTTCTAACGGAGGGTTAGGATTTAGGAGAAGAACAAGTAGAAAATGGGAGTGAAAGAAATGGTCTTTTCTCTTTGAGATAGAAACGTAGTACCACTTTTTATCAAATGGGTCCAACTAATGGGCTTCAAGATCCAAAAAAAATGTGATAAGTCTAAATTTTTATTTTTTTTCCAAACAAAAATAAAATTTTAAACCCAAAAAAAAAAAAAAAAAGTATGTAATACAAGAGCAAGATCATTTAAATGCCAATAAAAAATTTAGGGTGTTACAACTCTCTCCACCTTAAAAGAAATTTCGTCCCGAAATTTACCTTATACTAGTCTTGGAACAAGTGTGAGTATTGTATTCGCATGTCCTCTTCTCGCTCCCAAGTAGCTTCTTTGCCAGAATGATTTCTCTAAAGTACTTTTACTAAGGGGATTTTCTTCTTTCTAAGCTTTTTTACCTCATGTGTCAAGATTTGGATAAGTTCCTCTTCATATGTTAAGTCAGGACTGACCTCAATGGATTCAGCAGGAAGATTATGAGATGGATCTGAGCAATATCTTCTAAGCATAGAAACATGGAAGACATTGTGGATCTTATCTAACTCCGGTGGAAGAGCTAGTTTATATGCAACTGGATCAACTCGTTTAAGTACCTCATACGGTCCAATAAATCGAGGACTAAGTTTTCCTTTTTGGCCAAATCTCATAATCTTCTTCCATGGAGAAACCTTTAAAAATACCTTATCTCCCACTCGATGCTCAATTTCACGCCTCTTAAGATCAGCATAAGACTTTTGTCTATCCGAAGCAATTTTTAGACGATCCTTGATGATTTTTACTTTATCTTCAGTTTGTTGCACAATCTCAGGACCAACCAATTTTCTTTCACCTACTTCACTCCAACAAAGAGGAGTTCTACATTTTCTAACATATTTCTATTATATATAAGTGGCTAAGGAGGACTAACACCGCATCAAATGCTTGTACCACAAGCTTTACAAATTATACACGCAATGAATGCGTGTACCAAATGCTATATAACGTATACACTTTACCCAACTACTTTTTTATCCCACGTGGACATATGTCATAGTACTTTATATTTATTCCCTTCACATGTATAGACATATGCACTTTAATTTTAATTTCCCAACACATTTATTTTCTCCGTGCACTTTTACTTGTTCACTTTTGACTTTTCACGTTCTTGTTGAATATTTATTCTCTTCTCATGTATAGACGTATGCAGTTTAATTTTAATTCTCCTACACAAATTTATTTCCTCAGTGCACTTGTCACACCCCTACCAGGAGTATGACGGGCTCCGACTCGTAGGTCGGGAACCACCTGACTTATCCGTTACTTTGAACATTATAAACCATAACTCAAAGAACACCTGTACACAGAAAAGGCCCAAAATAGGAATATTCGCTCATTCAACACATATGTACAAATGCGGACCGACAAGGTCGCCACAATATAACTTATATCATAAAGCCGGCAAGGCTAACAGTAAAGTATCAATAGCTCAAAATAAGGCAGACAAGGCCACCAATATATTATACAATAATATGAACCGGCGGAGCTATAAAATATCTAACTGTACACACACGTCTACGAGCCTCTACATAGATTTCAAATGATCATAGAGACAATACCAAATAGGCTGCAACTCCGAAGTAGGTGGAGTGCTCCTGAGAATTCGCTGATAGAACACCTACGGGTCTGATCCGTCTCCCTGCCTACCTGCGGGTATGAGCGCAGTGTCCACAAGAAGGGACATCAGTACGAATAATGTACTGAGTATGTAAGGCATGAATAACAACATAATATAGATATGAAAGATAACATGGAATATGAGAGATAACCTGTACATTTCGATGCCTCATAAGGCGGTGTCATGCATGCTTAGCCTTTTTTAAAAAATATTCTTATACATATATATAGTACCATGCTCGGCCATTAAGGCTCGGTGTCATATATATAGTATCATGCCCGGCCGTTAAGGCTCAGTGTTATTATCATTAGCCCCCGTCCGGGCCTCCCGCCTCCGGGGCAATATCATAACACGCCCACTGCAGTGGTGTGCACATCTACGTGCCATGCCAGGCCAACTATAGCGCAGCGCAGTGTGAGAAAATACATACATATTTATAAAGCATGCATGAGAACCCAATCAAAAGCCACAACTATATCGGAGTGACGTAAGGTCGGTAGCCTCCGATTATATTATGGATCGGTGATCATCATTTATCCCACCTTGAAGGAACAATTATTATAAGGTGAGATCAACAATAATGAATAAAATCGAGAAAGTCATGAAATAAGCTCAATAATCTCATAATGGCATTAAAATCATAAACTTTGGAATTTTTAGAATTAAGATCTTCATTATCGTATTCATCATAGAAAACATCTCATCTTAAGTATCATAAGAAGTTTTTAAGAATCATGAACTTCTAACTTTTAGAAGTAAGAGAGTTATGGAAATATATATGGAATCATAAAATAGGAATCATGCCTTTTGAGCAAAATCATAAGATGAGATCAATATCAACAAACATAATCAAAATCTTGAAACCAGCTTAGTAATCTCATAATGACATTAAAATCATAACTTTAAAATCCCCAGAAATGGGATCATCATAATCCTCATCATGGTCCTTATAGAAAACATTCGTCTTTAGCATCATAAGGATTTTGAGAAGGATTTTGAGAATCATGAACTGCTAGTGTTTTTAGAAATAAGGTATTATGAAAGGCGTGTATGCGTTCATAGGAACTGAATCATGCCTTTAAAAGAAAGAGGAATAGCCTTAACATACCTGGAAGATAATTTCTCTACTTTCAACTTACTTCCTGTCTTGCAATTCACTTAAGATCATTCGTAGCCTTGTAATCTACATATACAACCATTCATACTATTTTTAGGCTCATCGTCATACGCTCGTCTTAAGCCCTTAATTTAAATTCATTTAGAATCTGCCGAAATTCGAGCAGCATCTCCCCTATTTATATGCCTAGCCCGAAATTACAATCCAATAACCAAAAACAATAACAAAAATACCAACATCAACAACAATAATATCAAGGCCAAACCCATCGATAGACACCTGTGGTCGTCCACTTCTTTCACTTGAGCACCTAAAGCGACCTTTGTTCCATTTAAACACTTCAGGTAGGTCATTCCTATTCCACTTAGACACTTTTTGCACCGTTATCGGAGCAAAACCAACACCAAAGGGGGCGCTACCTCATTGCACATCCAACCCAAAAGCCCCAATTTTTAATGGTCAAAACTCCACGAATTTACAAATTAGCGAATTTACAATTAAAATGAGTTGGCACAATTTAATTGAGTTGGAGCAATTTAAATGAGGCAACAATTTTATTGGTCACTTAATCCACGTAGGAGACGATTGGTGTTGGTTTTGCTCCGAAAACGGTGCAAAACGTGTCTAAGTGGAATAGGAATGACCCACCTGAAGTGTCTAAATGGAACAAGGGCCACTTTAGGTGCTCAAGTGAAAGAAGTGGACGACCACAGGTGTTTGTCGATGGGTTTGGCCTAATATCAACACCAAGATGCTCTATAAACATCCCACACTATGTTTATTCAATTTCTCCATCAACAGTTCATTATACGATCATTTAATAACTCTATCTCCGTAAATAAACTGAAATTAATATTAATAAGAAGAGATTCATACCTTTCTTGCTAGAGTAATAATATCTCCAATATCCACCTTGAATCCAAGCCGAAATCCGCCGCAAAACTATACTATAATCACGCTACGCGTTGTCCGGACCTCGATTAATACTCGTTAACTTGAAATTTCTCAAAATCCTCACTTTTATATGATATATAAGCTCTCATATGTTTGATGAACTTTCTAGAGAATTTGGAAAAAAAATTTGTGAAGAAAAAATGGGGTTTTGCCCCTTTTATAGTGTGCCAAAGTCGGCAACACTGTAGCAACACTGTAGCAGCGCAACCTCCTCTGGCCGCCAAACTTGTAACGTCCATAATTCTCTACTCCGATGTCGTATTGATGAGAGATTTATTGCGTTGGAAACTAGACTCGATGAACTTCATTTTAGGCTTTTGAAATACCTTAAAACTCCTAATATATATTGAGATATACCCCTCCAAAATTGACCCAAAATTCTATCATTAATTCGGCCAACTTTTTTCAAATTTTCGACAAACTTATTTTCTTCGATTTGCTTGATCCCAAAATCTTCCGAAACTCTCCATACATGATATTTATCACTAATCATACTTGATAATGGTCATGTCCTTTGATTCCAAGGTTTTCCTTCCCAGTTACAACTTACAAGATCATAATTCATCCTTTACTTAAACAATATACTTAATAATGCTTCGTTCCTCACACTCCAAAGTTGTTTTACCTAGCCATAGCTCGACATACTTACATTCAAATTTAACCAGTGCTTCTCCAAGGTACGGGGAGTAACACTGAAAGTGCGGGGTGTAACGTTGTCACACCCTAATTTTCGATAGGGCGTGATGGGCACCCGACCCTTACTTAGGGCCGAGCGAACCCGCTGACTCCCGTTACGCTCATAATCATGCTGGGCCCTTAAATCATGACAGAATGCATAAGGAAAACTTTTCGAAGAACAATATGCTCTTTATCTCTCTTAATCAAATAAAATCTGTAACATATAGAATCTGTAACAAAATGCACAATAACACATTGGCTTACATAGCCGCTTACAAAACCGACATATCATACACTCGACTCGTCTGCAAAGTCTCTAACATAGAACATGATGCCACAACATAAATACTCGACTCGGCAAAGACTTCGGAGGAAATGGAGCTCGCCAATCCAAATGGAACATCTTCTACTCATCCGTATATACCCGCGTGGCATGAAACGCGCCCCCGAAGAAAGGGGGGGTCGCATTTTAATATGTATAGCATGTAAAGCATGAAATACATTAAACAGAACCATAACCGGACGAGGGATTACAAAAACAAGTATAATAACCAGAAGACCATAGCTTGCCTTTTGAAACATGTATCATGCATATACATATATTGGTAAGTAAAATCATATCATAATCATGTCATCATATCATCGTACATATATACCGTACCCGGCCCTCTAGTGAGGGACTCGATGAGTAGAATCATATCGTAATCATGTCATCATGCCATATATATACCGTACCCGGCCCTCTAGTGAGGGACTCGGTGAATAGAGTCATCATATGCCATCCTGGCCGCCATCCCCATCTCATCACATCATCGTGTCATCATATCATCATATATATATACCGTACCCGGCCCTCTAGTGAGGGACTCGGTGAACAATGCAGTGAACTGTGCACGAATACGTACCCGGCCCGGGACTCGGTGAAAGACATATTGAGCTTTGCACGAGCAGAGTAGTGAGAAACCATATGCACATAAATCATCATTACAGACTCAATGGATAAGTAGATAGTCGACGCTCGAGAGTTAAAACAGAAATCATGTTAAGTTCTTTCAAAAACAAGTCGTTAGGACTATACAAAGGTAAATCTCGGGCCCCCGGACATACATCTAACCAAACTGGGCCCACACATGAAAGTTAAAGTCGTTATACGTTATAGAATCATTTACGAACTTATCAAAGCAATCCTGTTCTGCCTATGAAAGTTACGGACATTTTTAGACATAAGATCCTTTAAGGACAAAACCGTTTATGCAATACTTGAAATTCATTCATATCAAGACATAAGGACCATATTTTGACTATATTAAGAATACGAATATCAAGAAGCGAAACTGAATCATAGACACGCTCGGATCATCGGAGTAGAGTTACCTCGAGGCTCGTATCATAGCCTATTCACAACTAGGACATGCCAAAAGAAAGAAGGGGCTTTACATACCTCGTCCGCTTCCTACGCTAACCAGAACTTATGTCTCGACTTCTCAAGATCTACAACAACATCATTTGATATCAACACTAGCCATAAGCATCGAAGAATTCAATTCCAAGCCCTTACTTTATCTACAGAAATTTGGGCAGCATTTCCCCTATGAATTCAACATCCCCGAGAATTCAACTCGGCCAAATCTTCAACAACAATACCAATAACCATATAACCAACATCAATAATTAATTTCAAACGCATTTTAACATTAATAACTCCTTTCTACATAATTCGACGACATTCAATTACACTCAATTCAACTATATACTTTCAAGCTAACGTTAACGCTCACAAGTTCAAGTACCAATCCGAGATCATTCAATCAAGATTCAAGAACATTTCAAACAATCCGCACAATGATCGAAACAACCCAACCAACCTACCAAGCCACCCGAAACTTGCCAACTTCCATAGGGACAACAACAACACATTTTTTTCCTTCCAAATTCATCAACTACACCAACAATTCACACATTGACAATATCATTCCCATAATTACAAGAAACTATATTAAAATTCCATTAACTTCAACAATAAACTACAAACGACTATAACTTCAACTTGAATCACTAAACCTTCATTTTCATCCTAGAATCCACAATAACAACAACCAAACATGTTAAATAAAATTAATTCTTCACTCCTACACAACACACACATACACGGCCAAGCCCACACCCCACGGCTCAACTCCCACATACACAATTTCATGAGTTCCATTCATTTCCACATTCCACAACATGCACAACCCACGCATAACATATAAAAGAGAAGATTAAACCTTACCTTCTTCACTCAATTCCTTCACTCGGCTAGGACTTGTTCTTGCAAGAATGAGTGTTTTGTTTGTTCCAACAACTACTCCACTTTAATAAGAACCTTCCACTTGGTTGAATTGCTAGAAGAAATAATTTTTTTGATGATCAATTCTTGGACCTCACTCGGCTATGGCTTGGCCGAATGCCCCTTCTCTTTTTTTCTCCAAGTTTCTTGAAATTTCTAAGGAATGAAAAATGATGAAGATGATTAAATTAGTCATCTTTCTCTACATATATAATTAACACATGTGGCCCATGGCCCACATGTCATGTGCACGGCCACATGGCCATTTTTTTTCATGAACTTTAAATTTCCAAAACTTCACTTTTGGCCCCAAATTTTTCCTTAATGTTTCCATCCAATAAAATCATAAGCGACTTATGCCTTAAAACAAAGTCGGAAAAATAGCCTTGTCCTTACCTTTCCGCAATTAGCTCGGAATATCCCAATGTACAAAATACGGGATATAACATCCTTACCCCCTTTAGAACATTCGTCCTCGAATGTTCAACTAGTCACATAAGGTCTCGCAAAGATCTCGGGGGTTTCCTTTATCACCATAGTATGCAGTCCCATCTACTGATTATGTTTCTTCTTCTTTTTCTCTTCAGCTTCTCAAGTCATCTCTTTCCGATTATTATTCCGCTACAATACCTTAATGAGAGCCACATCTTTAGTACACCACCTTCTTACCTTACGATCGTTGTAATAATGTCCGACATATCTCGAGTTAAACTTCTCCTTATTGTCGAATCTCGTTACACCTTTCCTGAGTGATATCTTCAAGCATACCCACTCGCCATCATCTGGGATTCTAAGTGTCGACATCGATTATTCGCATATAAATTCGGCTGACTCTGAGCTGCTAATAGCCTTTTTCCCGAACCAGTTTTGCCTTATCAATGACTTGC
Organism: Lycium ferocissimum; assembly: GCF_029784015.1. NCBI lineage: Eukaryota > Viridiplantae > Streptophyta > Magnoliopsida > Solanales > Solanaceae > Lycium > Lycium ferocissimum. Next base: position 43,475,300 of record NC_081348.1, read on the forward strand.
TGAATCATGTCTGGCCGATTAACTTAGTCTCGCCAACATCAACCAACCAATCGGTGACCTGCACTTTTTGCCATACAGAGTCTCATATATTTCTTCTCGACTCCTTTAAAAGGCTTTAATTGTTACTCTACCTTTTGTTCTTAGTCTCTATCTTTGGAGCTAGTTATCAAGTAACGACGAAGTCCCCTCATATAATAACTTTACATAGCCGCTCCCTGCTTTAACTATCATCAGCCGGTATCATTCTGCTCAGATAAATTCACCCTCCTAGTAGCCAGCTAGTTCCAACCATCTTGCTTAAATCACCTTATAATCCCTTTTACTCAACTTGCAACATTCTAGGCACATTATCTTGTGTTGCCTCTTTATCTTTGATTCAACTATTCTACTGTCCCGTTGCTCAGACCTTGCTTTCAACTCTCCTTCCACCCATGATGTTGCAATCTTTACACAATTATACGAAGGTGCTTAAATTAGCCCAAGAAATACCTTAGCGGGGCTTCACTAATCCTTATGTTTTACTTGTCTTCGCCTCTCTTATCTTATAACCGGTATCGAAATAGGTCATTGGTTCAACCATAGCCATATTCTGTTTGTCCTTAGTACTACTTCTATCTCGGTAATTTCGCTTAAAACCATCTTTACATCTTTCCGTAATGTACCCAAATTATCATAATCGCCTTATCATTACTAGGCCTTTATTCTTCCTAACAAGCACTCACTTAGTCTCATTCTTAGCATACCAATACTTGTAGGTGCATCCTTATTCCGTACAACTTGTATAAAGTATACTCGCCTTCACCATGATCTTTCCTCCTCTTGGTTCGTGCTACTTCATATATCCGTTCCGTACTAACATTCGCTTATAGCCTATTTTTGTCATACTCCTTTCCCTTTCCTTATTCACTCCTTTGATTTTCTCTTTCCCTACTATAGGAGGTTTTCTATCATTAGCGAACAACTCTACCGGCCACATCTTAACCTCTAATCTAACGTAGCAGTATTCCCTTTCACAATGTCTCTGTAAGTTACTCGTTATTATTTCCTTGTCGTGTTCTCTTCCTTTCTTAAGCATCCACTTTCCAATTTCATATTACTTAAGATCTTCAAAATTAGTTCTCAGCATTATCTCGATTACCATCCTAGTTCCAACCCCTTTGGCCGGCTTTTGGATTTCACTAACTTGTCTCAGCAGGGAACCTTACTTGTAGCCCAAACATCCGTATCAAATACATCGTAGTGTCGATTGTCTTCATCTTGCACTTGCATCTCTCGCACTCGCTTCTCCTTTAGGGGTGCTTATACTCTTACCCAACTATACCTTTGCCCTATGTCCGTATTTCCAATGTGCTTAGGCGGCACTTTTATTCCAACACTTTGATCCCCTCGCTTCCCATCTATTCACTTCTCTTTCCCGATATCATCGTATCGTAACCTTTCAAGCTTAACTCGTAGTGAAAACGACGCCTGCCTTGTGACCTTGGTGCCATATCCATATTGCTTCTCACTTGAACTTCGTTACCCTGTCCGGTTAATGCCTTTCATATATCGCAGCGTTGGTTTCCGAAATGCACATATCCGCTGATGTAGTCATGTACGGAATATCATAGACATACGTACACATATACCTACCACCACCTCACTTACAAAATATTTCCAAACACTACCCCAACTCACCCCAATTCTAAAGCTGTGGCGCACCCTCTTCCTCTTCACCGGCCTAGTCAGTCTCGGCCTACGCGACCTGCGAGGTTTCGCCCACTCTCGCGACTCTAATTTTTCCTTAGATTAATCTAACTTCTCATTTGTTTACGTCCGAATTTGCAAGACTTTCGAAAAACTTCCCAGGGGGTCACCCATCCTGAAATTTCTCTCACTCCAGCACGCTTAACTTTGGACCTCTGATAAAATACGATGCTTTAACGCTAGTATGATCGCATCCACCTCATCGCATGACCTTCATCGCCTAATCTGGAGTACGTTGAAGTCTTACCCGGTTTCAAAACGTTCTCGTAATACGTCTCCCTCCGAATTAGAAAGGGTCTCTTACTACACTGTTATCTCGCTTTCTTCTTACTTCCTTCTTCCAATTACCCCTTCTTTTATTACACTCGCTATCATTTCCGTTAGTATATAACCCTTATTCCAAACTTTTCCTACAGAGCTCGATAAGCTTCCCTTATTCGTTCTATAGCTCGCTTTTCCGTTTCACACTTGCCTTTATATTCTAACTACATAGATCACATCCTAGCGTTGGCCACTTTCTCACTCGGCTTTACTTATTTCCTTAACAATCTCCATTATATTCACATTATATCTTATCTGTACTCAATCCTACATTATAACACTTCTTAACCCTTTATCCTTTCTGGTCTACTTTATCCTTAATATTTCACAGGCTGCCTTATCGATACATTCCTATCCATCACGATTCTTTTCCTCCGTGCCCTTGTCTTAGTCATACTATTACTTCTTTTAACCATAAGCTCGTCATATTTTTCTCCTGCTTATCGATTCAGTCGGTACCTTAATATAACCCTCTATCAAGGTTTGCCAGCCTTTTCTAAATCGTCTCTTAGTATCACAAGCCCTTTCCAATTTCTTCTTACCATATCAATGTCGACCTTTTAATTATTATTATCCTCAATTCAGCAATTAACTTCTTTCTCGATGTCAGCCGTACTCGCAACTTAGTCAAATCTTATCATTACTATTAGCACGATCTTTCAAGTCATATCGCAAACCCATATCTCATTCTCTTTTTATTTCTGGGAAAATTTCGATAGAGTTTCCCCTATATTTCTTACTATCTCAAAACACGTACGTTGTGAAATACCAACAACATACCTCAAAGTATCAACATATACATACATATATCATATCATATCATATCACGGCCACACAGGGCTCCCATTACCAACGACAGTACAAAGATGATAAACTTACCTCGTGTATCCAACTCGAGCTGCACCTGTTACGCTTTCTTGTTACTTTCCCTTTTTTAACCTTCAACTTGTACTTTGATCGTACTTCAGTATCTTACCCAACATATATCTTTCATACCTTTGCTTACCTGCGTGCTTTGTAACTTCCAACATCCTCAATCAATGTCATTCTTCTGCTGCAATCGAAGGTTAGTGCAAGTAATCTCATTTCCTATGACTTGGCTCTATGGCACGATCTAAGATATGAAAGAAGAGTAACCACCCTAGATGCCCCGTAGCCTCTCGTTTATAAATATGGCGCGCTTCACACATAAACGGGACTCTACCGGACACGACTTTGCGACAACCCTAGACGAATCGCTCGATACCAATTTGTCACACCCTAATTTCCGATAGGCGATGGGCACCCGCCCATACTTAGGCCGAGCTAACCCGCTGACTCCCGTTACGCTCATAATCATGCTGGGCCCTTAAATCATGACAGAATGCATAAGGAAAACTTTTCGAAGAACAATATGCTCTTTATCTCTCTCAATCAAATAAAATCTGTAACATATAGAATCTGTAACAAAATGCACAATGACACATTGGCTTACATAGCCGCTTACAAAACTGACATATCATACACTCGACTCTGTCTGCAAAGTCTCTAACATAGAACATGATGCCACAACATAAATACTCTGACTCGGCAGCACTCCGGAGGAAATGGAGCTCGCCAATCCAGCTGGAACATCTTCTACTCATCTGTATATACCTGCGTGGCATGAAACGCAGCCCCCGAAGAAAGGGGGTCAGTACGGAATATGTACTGAGCATGTAAAGCATGAAATACAGTAAACAACTATAACCGACGAGGGATTACGGAAACAAGATAATAAACTTTCTAAGACCATAGCTTGCCTTTTAAACATGTATCATGCATATACATATATTGTAAAATCATATCATAATCATGTCATCATATCATCGTACATATATACCGTACCCGGCCCTTAGTGAGGGACTCGATGAGAGAATCATATCGTAATCATGTCATCATGCCATATATATACCGTGCCCTCTAAAGGGAGGACTCGGTGAATAGAGTCATCATATGCCATCACGGCCGCCATCCCCATCTCATCACATCATCGTGTCATCATATCATATATATATATACCGTACCCGCCCTCTAGTGAGGGACTCAGAACAATGCAGGAACTCCTTGCACGAATACGTACTCCGGCCCGGACTCGTGAAAGACATATTGAGCTTTGCACGAGCAGAGTAGTGAGAAATCATATGCACATAAATCATCATTACAGACTCAATGGATAAGTAGATAGTCGACGCTCGAGAGTTAAAACAGAAATCATGTTAAGTTCTTTCAAAAATAAGTCGTTAGGACTATACAAAGGTAAATCTCGGGCTCCCGGACATACATCTAACCAAACTGGGCCCACATGAAAGTTAAAAAGTCGTTATACGTTATAGAATCATTTACGAACTTATCAAAGCAATCTTGCGTTCGCCTATGAAAGTTACGGACATTTTTAGACATAAGATCCTTTAAAGGACAAAACCGTTTATCACACTTGAAATTCATTCATATCAAGACATAAGGACCATATTTTGACTATATTAAGAATACGAATATCAAGAAGCGAACCGAATCATAGACACGCTCGGATCATCTATAGAGTTACCTCGAGGCTCGTATCATAGCCTATTCACAACTAGGACATGCCAAAAGAAAGAAGGGCTTTACCCTCGTCCGGGCTTCCTACGCTAACCAGAACTTATGTCTCGACTTCTCAAGATCTACAACAACATCATTTGAATTCAACACTAGCCATAAGCATCGAAGAATTCAATTCCAAGCCCTTACTTTATCTACGAAATTTGGGCGCATTTCCCTATGAATTCAACATCCCGAGAATTCAACTCGGCCAAATCTTCAACAACAATACCAATAACCATATAACCAACATCAATAATTAATTTCAAACGCATTTTAACATTAATAACTCCTTTCTACATAATTCGACGACATTCAATTACACTCAATTCAACTATATACTTTCAAGCTAACGTTAACGCTCACAAGTTCAAGTACCAATCCGAGATCATTCAATCAAGATTCAAGAACATTTCAAACAATCCGCACAAAGGATCGAAACAACCCAACCAACCTACCAAGCCACCCGAAACTTGCACAACTTCCATGGGACAACAACACATTTTTTTTCCTTCCAAATTCATCAACTACACCAACAATTCATACATTGACAATATCATTCCCATAATTACAAGAAACTATATTAAAATTCCATTAACTTCAACAATAAACTACAAACGACTATAACTTCAACTTGAATCACTAAACCTTCATTTTCATCCTAGAATCCACAATAACAACAACCAAACATGTTAAATAAAATTAATTCTTCACTCCTACACAACACACATACACGGCCAAGCCCACACCCCACGGCTCAACTCCCACATACACACCTTCATGAGTTCCATTCATTTCCACATTCCACAACATGCACAACCCACGCATAACATATAAAAGAGAAGATTAAACCTTACCTTCTTCACTCAATTCCTTCACTCGGCTAGGACTTGTTCTTGCAAGAATGAGTGTTTTTGCTTGTTCCAACAACTACTCCACTTTAATAAGAACCTTCCACTTGGTGAATTGTTAGAAGAAATAATTTTTTTGATGATCAATTTTGGACCTCAATGCTATGGCTTGGCCGAATGCCCCTTCTCTTTTTTTCTCCAAGTTTCTTGAAATTTCTAAGAATGAAAATGATGAAGACGATTAAATTAGTCATCTTTCTCTACATATATAATTAACACATGTGGCCCATGGCCCACATGTCATGCAAGGCCATACGGCCATTTTTTTTAACTTTAAATTTCCAAAACTTCACTTTTGGCCCCAAATTTTTTCCTTAATGTTTCCATCCAATAAAAATCATGTTTCGACTTATGCTTAAAACAAAGTTCGAAAAATAGCCTTGTCCTTACCTTTCCGCAATTAGCTCGGAATATCCCAATGTACAAAATACGGGATATAACAAATAGCACTTTTGCTTGTTCACTTTTGACTTTTCACGTTCTTTAAGAATTAATAAATCCCACATGGATATATGTCATAAGATCAATATTTATTACACGTATGCACTTCAATTTTAATTCTCCGACAAATATTTATTTGTCCCGTGCACTTTTACCTGTTCACTTTTGACTTATCACGTTCTTGCTGAATATTTGTTCTCTTCTCATGTATGCACTTCCATATATTTATTTTCTCCGTGCACTTTGACTTATTCACTTTTGACTTTTCACGTTCTTTAAGAGTTAATAAATGAAGTACTCCCTCCGTCCCATATTACTTGGCCACATTACTTGACTTTTCAATTTCTTTAAGAATTAATAAATGAAGTACTTCCTTCGTCCCATGTTATTTACATTACACGCCCAAGGTGATTTGGACACAAGAACAATAAGTTGTACAAAAAGAATCAAATTGTACGCTAAGCAGAGACTACGTGTACGTGTCATAAGTTGAACATTAATTGCATTTCGTGTGTTTACTTTTTAAGTCCTCACTTTGCCCGTGTTGCCTTAATTGTCCTTTCATTTCCTTCATTTGGCATACTCCCTCTGTCTCAATTTAAGTGTCTACGTTAACTAGACATGGAGTTTAAGAAATAAAGATAGACTTTCAAATCTTGTGGTTCTAAATTAAAATGTATAATATAATAAATATCCTTGAATCTTGCGATTATAAACTTAACATTTAGGATATTTGAATTATCAACTTACTAAATATAAAAAAAGAAGTTGACAAACCAAAATAAGATAAAAATTTTTTTAAAAACAAATGCCCAATGGACAACACCAAAAAAAAAAGTTGTAAAAAACCCCAAATTGTACTTAAGTCGA